>NC_083766.1:21291571-21449071 GCF_963514075.1 Conger conger | reverse complement strand
AACGTCCATGAACTATAACACCGTACAATCATCATGTGCATTATGAAGTTGAATACAGAAGAATAACATTCACATTTATATTTAATCATATTCAACAGTGTTTGTACCCAAAATGTGGATATCCTCCAGGTTCAAGTTTCAAGGTTCGAGATTCCTCTTGATCCTTGCTCTAAAGATTATTTTCTGTTAAATTGAGTTCCTTTCATCCTTTAAAAAAAAGGGTTAAAAGGACTTCACTTCAAGCTTTCTTTCTTTTTCCAAACATATTTGCAACAGTTTGGCATGGTGATTACATAAATGTTCTTGCCTCTGAATGTAGCCTACATGCACAGCTTAATAATCGTTAGTTTCATAGTATTGAACATTAACAAAATAAAAATAAATTAATGTCTACGATAGAGATTAGAGAACAATTCATATGTATTAATTAATTTGATTTGAATGAGGATGCCCTTCCAATACATGGAAGGGTATATTAAAATATGAACTCACCGAGCACTTTGCATGTGCGTGCATTTTCTGAGATACTCAAACCATCCTGTCTGCCACCATCAATCATTCCACGCTCAAAGTCACTAAGATCACATTTTTCCCCCCATTTTTTTGGTTGATGTGAACATTAACTGAAGCTCCTGACCCATATCTACATGATTGTACGCATTACACTGCTGCCACACAATTGAAAATTGCGTGAATAAGTAGGTATAATACAGTAAAAACGTTCCTAATAAAGTGCTCTGTGAGTGTATAATATGAATATCGCACTAAAACGAATTCCCCCTATTCTCCCAATACTTGAGACAGAAAACTGCATCCCACCGTTAAACAACAACTCAAATTAATGGTACAGTGAATATAAGATAATTCATGATGCGATGCTTATTTTTTTATGATTGTGCTTTTCGGTATTTGTTTAAGCAGAACAGAATCACTCATTTAAATGGTGGCGCTCTGCAGTGTGTGCCCGGTGCCCTCCGTGTTTACCCATTATGCGCGATAATAGGATGAGAGGTAAAACGCGGTAATGCAGTCAGTTTGGCCGCTGAGGGGGACGGGGTAATCTGGAGCGCTTTTCGGGGGGCTGCGACGCGGCATGAGTAATGTATTAGGACGGGCCTAATAACGGTTATTCAGTCAGGGGTCCCGCGGTAAATTGCGAGGACCGCGTAGTGCGGCGTAATCGGTAAAACCTGAGCTCAGCGACGGCTGTAATTGGACAGTGTTTGTCTTGCGATGACAAGATAGTCAACGGAATCAGAAAATATGCGCAGAGACTCCTCATTTTACTGGAGAAATATTAATATTGATGCGAAAGGCCGTTTCTCATCTTTATGGCCGCACATTGCTGAATGTTGTCGTTCCGAGGCTGCTGCGTATGGGGCGGTCGATATCTCCACAGCAGTGCTGGCGTCCACTTTAAACAGTGAGATGGGGGATGCACTACAGCAGGGATCATCATTACATTATAGTTAGTTAGCTGATGCTTTCATCCAAAGGGACTTGCAGTTGATTTGACTAAGCAGGGGCCAATCCACCTTGGAGCAATGTGGGGCAAGGGCCAACAGCAGATCTTATTGTGGTTACACAGGTTTGACCAGTGACCGGTTTGTGTTTGCGCATGGGTGTGTGTAGATCTTGTAGATTATGTCCATTTGTGTGTGTGTGTCTATTTGTGTGGGCATGCATGCATGTGCGTGTATACATACTATATCTGCATGTTCTTCTGAGATGTATCTTGTATCCTGTGTGTGTTTATGCGTGTGTGTATATACTGTATGTTCTAAGGTGTATGTTGTATGCTGTGTGTGTGTGTCTGTGTTTGTGTATATACTGTATGTTCTAAGGTGTGTGTTGTATGCTGTGTGTGTGTTTGTGTATATACTGTATGTTCTAAGGTGTATGGTGTATGCTGTGTGTGTGTTTGTGTATATACTGTATGTTCTAAGGTGTATGTTGTATGCTGTGTGTGTGTGTATATACTGTATGTTCTAAGGTGTGTGTTGTATGCTGTGTGTGTGTTTGTGTATATACTGTATGTTCTAAGGTGTATGGTGTATGCTGTGTGTGTGTTTGTGTATATACTGTTTCTTCTAAGGTGTATGGTGTGTGCTGTGTGTGTTTGTGTATATACTGTATGTTCTAAGGTGTGAGTTGAATGTTGTGTGTGTGTGTTTGTGTATATACTGTATGTTCTAAGGTGTATGGTGTGTGCTGTGTGTGTGTTTGTGTATATACTGTATGTTCTAAGGTGTGTGTGTTGTATGCTGTGTATGTGTGTGTTTGTGGATATACTGTATATTCTAAGGTGTATGGTGTATGCTGTGTGTGTGTGTGTTTGTGTATATACTGTATGTTCTAAGGTGTGTGTTGTATGCTGTGTGTGTGCCTCAGGTCCAGACTGGCTGATTTCCAGTATAACTGCCACCCGGCCCCCACGCCTCCCTCCGGCTGTCTCAGGGAGAATGGAGCTGCCTGTCTGAAGGCCTACGCTGGCCTCATAGGTGAGACACGGGGCGGGGTGGAGGGACAGGCCGCCAGGGGAGAGAGGGATGAACCGGAGGAGAGAGGAGAGAGTGATGAACTGGAGGAGAGAGGAGAGAGCGATGAACCGGAGGAGAGAGGAGAGGGATGAACCGGTGGACATAGGGGACTGAGGCCAAGGGAGAGAGAGGAATTAACACTTGTTCTATGTGTGTTTTAGTA
The DNA here is from genome assembly GCF_963514075.1 of Conger conger. NCBI lineage: Eukaryota > Metazoa > Chordata > Actinopteri > Anguilliformes > Congridae > Conger > Conger conger. The sequence goes on along the minus strand of NC_083766.1, from coordinate 21,446,368 downwards.
CTGTAGATACCAGTTAAGCAAATTAAAATTGAAATTGAAACAGAGAGAGAGATTGGGAGAGAGACAAAGAGATTGAAAGAGGGAGAGAAAGAATGAGAGAAAGAGAGGGACACAGGGAGAGACGGGAAGAGATTGAGAGAGGGAGAAAAAAATGAGAGTGAAAGAGAAAGAGAGGGACAGAGAGGGGGAGAAAGAGAGAGAGAGAGAGTGAGGGGGACAGAGACTGAGAGAAAGAATGAGAGAAAAGCAATGATTGATCTCAGGTTACCCTCGCAGGCACCATCATGACTCCTAACTACATCAGTAACAGCAGTGTGGAGGTGTCCCAGTGGTGCAGCTGTGAGGGCAGTGGGAACCAGTGGAGGGACTGTCTGCGCATCCTGGAGGCCTTCAGCACCAACAGCTGCCTGCGTGAGTCACGCCTGCGCAGACGCTCACACACCCTTACACACACACACACTCACAGACACCCTTACACACACACACTCACAGACACCCTTACACACACACACACTCACAGACACCCTTACACACACACACACACACTTACACACGCTCACACACACACACATACACACACTTACACACGCTCACACACACACACATACACACACTTACACACGCTCACACACACACATACACACACTTACACACACACAGACACCCTTACACACACACTCACACACACACACACACACACACACTCACAGACACCCTTACACACACACACTCACAGACACCCTTACATACACACACACACACTCACAGACACCCTTACACACACACACACACACTTACACACGCTCACACACACACACATACACACACTTACACACACACACAGACACCCTTACACACACACTCACACACACACACACACACACACACACTTACACACGCTCACACACACACCCTTACACACACACACACTCACAGACACCCTTACACACACACCCACACACACTGCGCATCCTGGAGGCCTTCAGCACCAACAGCTGCCTGCGTGAGTCACGCCTGCGCAGACGCTCACACACCCTTACACACACACACACACACACTTACACACGCTCACACACACACACACACACACACACTCACAGACACCCTTACACACACACACTCACAGACACCCTTACACACACACACACTCACAGACACCCTTACACACACACACACACACTTACACACGCTCACACACACACACATACACACACTTACACACGCTCACACACACACACATACACACCCTTACACACGCTCATACACATGCCCTTAAACATGCTTACACATACACACACACTCACAGACACCCTTACACACACTCACACACACATCCTTACACACACTCACACACACACACACACATACCCTTACACACACTCACTTACTCACACATACCCTTACACACACACACACGCACCCTTACACACTTAAACAGAAGCTAATGCATGCATGCCCATCATTGTATTTAACATATAAGGGCCCACATTTTTATAATGTCAGGGATTTCATAGGCCTTGTAAGTGCTCGGTGTGTAACACACACACACACACACACACACTTTTTGTGGTAATAAGCGCAGAGACATGACTAATTATACAGTTATGTACTAATTAGTCTTTATCAGTACAACACAATGATGCATTGCAGCATGAGTTTCATTAGGTGTCCCAACCGGGGGAGAGACAGGGATTATTCATTCATTAACAAACCGTGGGATAAACGTATAATTAGTTCATCATTAACAAATACATCGTTAATTGGCATTAACTAATGTAGTAGTTCACATTGATTAATTATATACAAATACATTTGTAACAGCAAAGCTTTACAGATTAACTTCTCAGTAACTACATTGCTTAGTTCATGTAACATTATTGTAAAGTGTTACCACAACATCTGTAATGTTCTGTACTGGGGGAAAAACTCCAGTCAGTAATCTCACACATCCGTGCCCCTCCCCCCCTTCACACAGGGAACTCCATCAGTGCGTTTGGGAGCCTGTCCCTTCGGCCCGAGGAGAACACGCTGCCCGCATCGCCCCGGCCCTCCCCCAAAATCCAGCCAGGCAACGTGGAGGATAACGCTCTGCCCGACCTGAACACTGTGAGTGTCCCCTCACACACATACACACACACACACACACACACACACACACTCACATACACTATACCCAGCACACTGAACACACACACACACACACACACACTATACCCAGAACACTGAACACACACACACACACTATACCCAGTGCACTGAGCACACACACACACACTATACCCAGAACACTGAACGCACACACACACACACACACTATACCCAGTGCACTGAACACACACACACACACACACACACACACACTATACCCAGAACACTGAACGCACACACACACACTATACCCAGAACACTGAACACACACACACACACACACACTATACCCAGTGCACTGAACACACACACACACACACACACACACACACACACACACACTATACCCAGAACACTGAACACACACACACACACACACACTATACCCAGTGCACTGAACACACACACACACACACTATACCCAGAACACTGAACACACACACACACACACACACTATACCCAGTGCACTGAGCACATACTCACACACCACTGACCTGAACACTGTGAGTGTCCCCTCACACGCACGCGCACACACTCACACTATACCCAGAACACTGAACGCACACACACACACTATACCCAGTGCACTGAACACACACACACACACACTATACCCAGAACACTGAACACACACACACACACACTATACCCAGAACACTGAACACACACACACACACACTATACCCAGAACACTGAACACACACACACACACACTATACCCAGAACACTGAACACACACACACACACTATACCCAGAACACTGAACACACACACACACACACACACACACACACACACACTATACCCAGAACACTGAACACACACACACACAAACACTATACCCAGTGCACTGAACACACACACAGACAGCACTGACCTGAACACTGTGAGTGTCCCATCACACACACACACACTCACACTATACCCAGAACACTGAACACACACACAGGCAGCACTGACCTGAACACTGTGAGTGTCCCATCACACACATACACACGCACACTCACACACACACTATACCCAGTGCACTGAGCACATACTCACACACCACTGATTTGGACCAGTGTCTAAAGAAGGGGTTCCTGAACCAAAACTGTAATCCAGATTTTTTGAGTACACAACTTTTGCATTTTTTTACATTGAGTCCATTTATACAGCTAGATATATACTGAACCAATGCAGGTTAAGTACCTTCCTCTAGTGTACACGAGCAGTCTCTTACCTGCGAAACAAACATCTTATAGGTTATGAGGCCTGTTCCAGACGCACTATGTGACACTGCCACCCACACTTGGTCACACTTAAACCTCCATTAATCAATGAGCTTAATTAGTAGTGATTTGCCAAAAGTCTTCAGTTTAATGTGCTGTTCATGACCCGTTGAATAAAACATCTTCACTCCTGTCTTCCCTTCCATAATTCATTAACTGAAACACAAAATGATCTCAATTCAACAGAAAGGCAACCCATATTTTGAAACTGGTTGAAGAGGTGCAAGGGTGCAATAATAATTTGAAGAAAACACTTTTTTCTTTTTTTATTCAACTAGAGCACTCGGAGAGCATAAATCAGATAAGCGTCAGACAGGAGGTATCAAACCCAGAGCAGAATTCAGCTCACAGCTCAATTGAATCTGGTTATCTGAGCTCCACTGAACGGAAGCCAGCCCTGAGCCAGGGGCAGAGGAGCTGACTGCCTGTCCTAACATCTGACACCTCTCATCACAAACCACTGCTTTCCTCTCTCTGCAGACGAGTGTGACAACACACACACTCCTCTGAGTGCTGTGTCCTTACTTACCTCTTTTTATCTCTCCCTCTCTCTTTCTCTCATACCCTCATTCCTCTCTTTCTCTCTCTCTTTCTCCTACCCTCATTCCTCTCTCTATATCTCTCTCTTTCACCAATTCTTGTTACTCTCTCTTCCTCCCTCTCTCTCTCCCACCCTCATTCCTCTCTCTATACCCCCCCCCCCCCCCTTAATGATTTTTTTCTGTTGTTGTGTTGATTAAATGGGTGGCGGTTCAATAATTATTTCCCAAAATGAAACCTCCACCCCCTCATTTTTAGTGCGGTATGCAGTGCGTCAGTCAGCTGGTGTTAATATTCATGTATTCATACCGTCTGTCTCGCTCTCTCTGTAAATCTCTACCTCATTCATTCACACCTTCATGTCACACCTATGTCCCCCTTTCACTTTTTTACATCTATTTTCCTCTCTCCTTCAGCCTCTTCCCATAACTGTTAACCCTTGTGTTGTCTTCAGGGTAAAACGACCCGCCACTATGTTTAACAGCAGAGAAAACCCCCTAAAATTATCTTTTTTTCAACTTGAAATTTTATGACAAAGTATGTGATGAGTGACAGGTTGTTTCTTCATGCAAAATAGATCTGAAAAATAGAAATTCAATTAAGCTGCTTATTTTAGGGGTTTAGTGAAGGCGGGTCATTTTTGACTCTTCGGACAAGGGGAGTATACAGAATGTTAAGACTACATTAGGGTTAATATCTTTGCTTTACCTCTCTTGCATGAAGGGTTTCGCCATCTTATATCTCTCCTTGTCAATCCGTAAACCACTCACTCGCTCACTGTCACCCAGTCTCACCCTTCCTCTCATTTTATCATTTATTCCCGCACCATAACCCTTACACTATCATCCAGCTGCTCATTCACTCACTCACTCTCAGACCCAGTTATGCCCATTCACTCACCAACTCAATGACTGAGTGAGCAGCTCCCCTAAATTACCAGCAGTGCCACCATTTTACCACTAGGTGGCCAGCTGAGTCATTTGTGAGATAAACTGAAACAAAATGGCCGCTCATTTCTCTTGGTTCTTTCCCAGGTGGAAAACACTGAGGAGGAAGAGGACGGAAGGGAGTTCAACGTCATCCCAAACTACTCCGAAAAAGAGTCCAACCTACATTCTGGAGTGCGGGGGGGCTGCGTGGGGGTGTCAGCCCCTCTCACCTCTCTGCTTGTTCCCCTGCTGCTCACTGGCCCTCTGAGCTGGGGGTGAGGACAGGGGGGAGTGGTCTCTGCACAATCCCCGCCCCCAGATATAAACCTCACTCACATAGCCACTGACTTACACATCCAAACAGTCACAGCAGGAGCGGAGAGAGATGGAGAGACGGAGAAGACAGAGAGGAAGGAGGAGCAAAAGATTAAAGAAGAGGAGTGTGAAGCCTTCTCTTCTTCTCCTGTTTCCTGTTTCTGTTTAAGAAGTTTGTAAATAACCATAGGTGAACACACCCACCCACCTTCTGATACGCAAGGCTATGGAATAACAACCTCACTAAGCCAAAAAACGTGGCACAGATAAATTATTGCTGGATACATAGCATAGCAATGTCCGGGTGATAGAACCCCCCAATTCACCAAGTCAGAAAACCTGAGGATGGGAATATCAGATGATAAAGAAGCCCAATAGCTCTGATAAGAATTATGTGCTTATGTTTTGAGTATGCCCTCAGATTTGATGCTAACCCAGTTGATGCAAACCCAAGTGAATAACCCTAGCTATGCGAGAAGAAGAGAGAGGCAGAGATTATCCACCCTTTCTTTTCTCTCTCTCTACATCTTTTTATCTGCCTTCCACAGCGCTTCCTGTCTTTTCTGCCTTTCCACTGCATCTCTCCCACAATCCCTCTGTTCCTCCCGCTCTGTGTAAATCTCTCTCTCTGTAGAGACGTCCCGTGGCCTTGAGTTCGCTCCGCTTTTTCGTGCCCTTCTTCGGTCCGGGGGGTAAGAGGGATCACCATGCTTATGAAGGCTGTTCAGCCCGCGCACTCTCTTTTTACGCATTTTAAAAAACACCATCTTCAAACTTTTTCCTATTTTATTTCCTATTTTTCCAAAGTTTCAGTGCCCAGGATACATTATACATTATATTTGCCTTATCGCTGCCGAGTCCTCTCGAGGGTTCACAGAGGCACACAAGGGCTTTGAAATCCATGTAGCCAACTGCTAATTAGTCTCACTCCACTGACCTCCTGCTGGGGAGACTACAGTCCACTTACTTCACAAGGGGAATGGGCGCCCATTTTTAGCACCAGAGTGAAATACCCCGCTGACCAAAATCTTCTCTCCCTTGGCAAACACTATCACCAATTATGTGTCATCCCCATGGCCACACTGGACCAATGGTTTCGACCTGGACCGGGGTGGGACATCTCTACACTAAGAAGTGTCCCAGATGGATTACCCCTAACTTTAACAGCAAAATTGTGTTCATTTCTATTTTTAGGCTTTTCTCCCAAGAGGCAGGTGTTTTTGTTTATTTTCCTCCTGACGTTGTGTGTTCGCCTCCTTCCCTGCCGAACTTGTGACGTTTCTGCAGGTATGGGAAAACAGCTTGTGACAGTTGGAAGTGAAAGAGAAACTGCAACACATAGGGAGCTTTCATTAGACCCCTCAGCCCCCATAGGCACACACACATACAAGTACACACAGACACGCACACACACGGACACACACATACACACACGGACACATACACATTCACACAGACACATGTATGTACCACACACACGTACTACACACATACAAACTTGCGCACACACACACATACATGTACACACAGACACATGCATGTACAACACACACGCATACATACATGTACACACAGACACATGCATGTACAACACACACACTTGCACACACGCACGCACACGTACCCACACTTAAAACGCGTAGCAGCACAGCCGAACAGCCTTGGCCTTGCTCATCTTCGCACTCTGGTTTCCGCTCCCGGCCTCCACCCCGACACGACACCACCCCCACACTGACAAAAGGCCATTAACCACCAGATATGGCAGCATTCCCCCTCTCTTCCACCGCACTCTTCAATTCTCTACCTGCCACGACACCGAGAATTTAACCACGGGCGCAAATAACCCGACGGATCTCCAATAATAACAGCGACAAAAAACAACAGGAGTAATAAAAACAGGAAATGGAATGGCTCGGCAGGTAGGCGTGGGAGGGGCCCGGGGTGTCACTGCAGACTGAGGGAGGGGTTGTGGCGGGGTGAGGACGGGGTTCGGGTGGGGGTGGGGGGGGGGAGGGTAGGAGGAGAGGGAAGAACCAATTTGCTCCTCTCCGTGGCTGATGTCGTTTTGCCTGGTGGTGCTGCTGTAGTTTCAGGGACACGGTGCACCAAGGCATGAAGGGTTTCGCGTTTTTTTTTTCTCTCCCCTTTCGTTTGAGAGAGAAAATGAGAGAGAGAGAGAGAATGGCAGAGAGGGAAAGAGAGCGCTTCTAGCCCAAACAGAGCACAGACGACATGCTGTCCTTTTCTCTGACTTTTATTTTATTTTATGTTTCTTTTTTTTTTTTTTTGCTGATGCAAATTCTTTTCTCTTTTTTTTTTTATCCATGGCAATTTTCTTTTTCCTTTTCTCTTTTCTCTTTCTGTGGAACTTAAATTAACTTCCGTCTCGAGGGGAGGAGGAGAGGGAAAGATGCTCAGATCCAGATTTATGAAACAGATTCATTGTGTCTCTCAGTCTCGCCCCTACCCCCTTTTTCCTCTTTCTCTCCATCTCATTCTCTCTTTCAGTAATAATGAGGGATACTAGTGAGTCTCTCCCTCCGTCGGTCCCTTTCTCAACTGACGGACCCGCTCTTCACACGGAGTGCGTCTGTTTAAGCATAGCGTTTTTAAGAAGCAAAAGACAAGTTTTCCGTCCTTGAGTGCACCCAAGCCTAGCAGCTAGGGGTCAGTGCAGTGATTATCTTCAGAGAAGCTCATACAAGGGTTAATTATGAAAGCAGAAGGCATGGATATAGATTTATGCCTCCGTCCGACGGGCACACCTATGTTTATGATCGCTGACATTATTATTATTTTAATTGTTCTCGTTCGTCATCCGGTGACATCGCCCTGCGCCCGGACTTTGAAATGAGCGACGGTTTCGCGGAGTACAGGGGCGGGGGAGATTTATTCTCATTTTAAAAAAAGAATAATTAGCGAATGTGCCGAGCGGGCAACACTGTTCTGTTCACGTGGAGCGGGAGAGAGGGTGGGTGAGGGGCAGCCATATTTCAGACGTTCGCTTGTGTAGCTATGTGACCTCGCTTCTCCTGTTTTTCATTGAGCACTTTATGCCTTTCTGTGAGTCGCCTTCATTCAAAGCTTTAGCATCGGGACATGACCCTCCAACTCTTGCATTTTGTGTAAAAAATAAAAGATAGAGGGAAAAGCTAGAGGATATTCAAAATACACAGGAAGATATGGAATCTGCTAAAAATTGAGCTGTTAAGCTGGTCGTAAGTTGGTATAGCTGCACATGAGCTGGTCAACCAGCTAGTGCTGGTAGCTTGTCTGAACTGGTAGCTATTTCAAAACAAGTTGAGCTGGCCAAACCGCCGGGAGCTGGTCTCAACTGGCCAAGCAAGGAGCTGGTCTCAACTGGTTAACCAGCTAAACCGCATTGAGCTGGGAGCTGGTCTCAACTGGTCAACCAGCTACCAGCAGTTTTATTTTGAGAAGGTGGAAGGCTGTATAGAGGTAGGGAATAGTAGAAATACACAGACAGTGAAACCGAGAGACGGAAGGTGGAGGAGAGTGAGACATCCCATAAGGCACGGGGCAGGGTTAGACTTAGCGTCAGACCCCCTCGGACACACTTCCTCTGTGGTTCCGTCATGCAGCTCCACCACAGCCCTTAACGTCCAGAAGATCCGGCCGTCTTTACTGTACCTGTCCTTGCTGGCATGTTCCCCCAGCTCAAACACAGCTTTCAAATGCATTTCTGTTGCTAATAAAAGTGTTGTTATGTAAAAAAAGAAGAAAAAAAAGAAAAGAAGAAAAACACTGTAAATTCCATTACATATTTAAAGCTATTTTTTTATTTTCTGTTTACATTAAATTCTAATTGAAAAAAATGTATACGTACTCAAGTGGTGGTTGCAAAAAAATGCTTCATTTTTCATGTTGTTGTTGGTTGTAAAAACAAGAATCACAGTCAGTTTATGACTGTCAGTCACAATGGAAGTTCTTCTGCAAAATGTCTCACCAATTTTTCAAAGAAACTGGTCAAGCCCTCTACTCATCTGTTTCCATGGAAACATAGCCACTCTTTGTTGCACTTGCAGTCCTATTCAGAATGATGGTACTTATACGTTAATGGTGTTTTACTCAGCACTGTTAGTAAAAAAAAGCTAATTATGTGCATTTATTATTCATGCCAATATTGACAATGAAGTGACCATATCAGTGAATATTTGGAAGTGGTATAAAGTGAATGACTCTTTCAGAAATTAAATGACTGAACAAAAGTCAACAACCTGCCACATCACAAATAATGCCCAGTTTCTTTTGCGGCAGAGTTTATCTGGTAAAATCGTGATGCGTTTGTGAGGTTTAGTGGAGGGCACCCAGCAGGATATTAAGTTCCTGATATTCAGGACAGGAGTCTGTTGTCAAGAAAAATAAATAATAAAAAAACAGTGACAGCCATGATGAATATTAAAACGCAGGGCGCCAGAGTGTTGTCGGTGTGTGTGTTTACAGGATTCAGGCTGAGTTCAGAAGGAGAATGCATCCTGTCACACACCTTCCATATCCTGCTCTGCATGCTTTTCCTGTAACCTGTGACTTTGGATTGAAAATATTAGAAAAAAAAGAAAGAATTAAACAAATGAAACTGTTTCCATTGTATGATAATCAGAACCATTTTTGGGCTGTGAGTGGAGGGGGCTGCCTTGGACGGCTGGTGCTGGTCCACAGGATAGCGTTACTGTTAGCAACATCTCCACACTGCAAAAAAAAATAAAAAATAAGCTGGTCTGAACAAGTATTTTAGTCTTTTATTTCAAATTAAAATCTTCTTTCTGTCCAAGTTGTTCGCTATGTAAGACAGAAATATTGTCAAAGAAGTGAGACAACTTCTCATTTCAATTTGACAATGCGGTAAGAAAATTAAAGTTGTCATAGAAACAGTAACTTAAAATAAGCTAATATTTGAGAAAAGATTTTTAAGTCGTTACAAAACTAAAACACTTGTTAAGACAGACATTTTTTTGCAGTGCAAAGACCTGTCTCCTTTCCTTTACCCCCTAAACTCCATATGAGGCTGAGAAGAACACTTGTCCACGAAAGAGCTACTGGCTCACCTGGTCCAGTCACCGTGCCTGGCCACGCCCACCTCCACACCACACAGGTGGAGGCCGGGGCAGGTTGTAATGCCCTTTCCCTGCAGAGTCCTTCAGGTCACGCTGATCTATCATTTTTATATCTCGTGTAAAAAGGCAAAAAAAACGACATTTATGTATGTGCCACTGCTGCGTAAATAAAAATGGAAACCTGATTTCTGCACCGCTTCCTGTCTTGGCTTACGTTTGGCTGCCGCTTTGGACTCGCACTGCCACACTGAGGGGAAGCAAATCATGTGCTGCCTCTTTGGATAGTGGGTCACAGTTGACGAATGACCTTTACCGATACTCAGACAAGTGCTGTCTATGGCAGGGATCACCCAATCACGGTCCTCGAGGTCTGAGAACCACTGGTTTCCCACCCTCCCTTCATCGGGGAGTCAGGTGTGAAGACAGTCTGGCCAATCAGCAGCGCTAATTGCTCACCTGTTTACCAGGGCTGGTTGAGATTTGATGATTGTTGGACTCACAGGCTTAGCAATTCAGGAGCTCTGGATATTAATCATAATTATAATCATAATAATCAATTTACATAATTAGTCAATCATAATAAATACTATATAATATCCATTTGTAACAATGGATATTTTATTTGAAGAGTGAACACTAGCAACATAAGCTATCCCTGCTGACTGTATACTTTGAAAGCACAAACTTCAAAACTACTAGACTATAAACTACACAGGATAATAGATCTTAGCTGAACACTCTAATGAAATGTTCAGGTAATTTAAATCAATGGAGTCGTTTCCAAATAAAAAAGAAGTCTATTCTTCAAAGTGTTATTTTACATGTTAATATTAAATACAAGTCTGGATCCACTGTCCTGGGTTCAAGAAAGTTTTCCTCAAAACAATCACCTTAACCTAACGAAGCGGGAAAGATGTCCTAAATACCGAGGGCCTTATAATTTCAGTTCATCCTCTTCCCGGAAAGCTGATACCGTACCGTCTTTATGCAGACACCACTTCTCTTAACAATGAGCTAATGCTAAAATCAATAGCGCCAGTGCTATTGATGGCTATAGATAGCACCCCTGTGATGCTAAAAAGATGGTAAATAAGAAACACGAGATTTGATTCGCAGATTAAACAGGATTTAAGGTGCTTTTACATAGCAGGCCGATAAGATAGGAGACATTATTTTGCTGTCTAGGGGGGGGGGGGGGGGGGGGGTTCTTATCGACTTTCTTTTCCCATTAGCCTGAGATTTCTGAATTAAACATGAATGCGTTTCACTCTGCACATGTCATACTTAAATTCATGTTGTCCTACATCAGCATAGTCAAGAGAAAACACAACTCCCATCGTACGCACACACATTTATAGCCATATAGGCCCAGTCTGTTTTGTAAAAAAAAAATGATGTGCTACAGTAGGCCTATATTAAATTTTTAAATTATAATACATTACATCCACACACAGATCAGCCACTGTTCTTGAATGTCCCTCGTGCCTGAACACACACTTACACCTATACTGAGGTCTGTCAGATTTGTAAAACGTTCAATGCTTTGTTATTTTTATTTGAATATATTACATAATTATACACACACGTACACGGTTGCACATATACACACAAATGCACACATAAACACATCTACAGACACACATACACGCACGCACACACACACACTTTCAATTGGGCTGCTGGGCATTATCCTTCTGGCACTCCGACCGCGGATCAGACGTACCCAGGTGGGTGCCCCAATTAACTCCGCTAAAGTGCTCAATAAGTACCGAAGGCAGCCATTTGCCAGACTGTGTCCCTCCGCACCTGAGAAGCGTCTCTCTTTAAAGAGCCCGTTCATCCAGCCGCTGCCCGCTCGCAGCCCTCGGAGACGACAGATTAAGCTCGCTGAGTGTTCGCTCTCATCCTCCCGAGAGTCCCGCCCGTCTCCCCGTGGCTCTTTCCGGGGATAAAGCGAGCGGAGAGTCGCAAAGCTTTTAATCGGTTAATGGGGAAGGTGGGCGGTGGTAATTCAAGCTCGGGGCTATGTTTATGTCCACATTACTACCAGCTATTTAAATAGTAATGATCGCGGAGACGAGAAACATAAAGTCGGGAGGGTTTTTTTTTTTCTTCTTCTTCTTCTTTTTGTAGTCATGATGAAAAGTAGATCAAAACGGCTTTGCTTCTCACCCCGAAGTGGAAAAGCAAACCTGAAAGAAAGGAAAATGACAGATATGTTTTTCTCATTCTCACACCGGGTAGTATCTGTATATTTGCATTGCTAGAAAAAATCATCATGATGAAACATAAACACTGCAGTGGAAAGCATGATGCATCACAATGAGAGACAGCTAATTTAGAAAAATAATCCTTTAAGGCAGCGCTACTCAACTCCACATCCTGCGGGTCGCATTGTCTGCAGGTATTTGCTTCTACCATGCGCTACACCACATGATTTCACTAATTATTTCACCTGCTCAGTTCAGATAATAACCTAATTCGTGAAATCGGGTGGTGTAGCGCTTGAAGCAAAAGCCCGCAGAAACTGGGGCCCGCAAGACGTACAGTTGAGTAGCGCTGCTCTAAGGTGTGAGAACACAAATTAAGTATGATTAGAATGTGCATGTAACAATCACGGGCTGCTAACTGAAAGCTGTGGAGATCTGGAACACTGACTTGGAATTTAGAAGAACAAACATTCAAAATAACCTACTCTAAGGTTTAAAGTGTTTCTGTTTGCATGGGAATAGTACTTTGAGGCGGGGAATAGTACTTAAAATAATGCGCTGTGACATAACCCGACCGATGGAAACAGCGGTGGTTGCCTGGAGGCGAGAAGAGAGTCAGGGGTGGTGTGTGAAGGAACCATCCCACTCACCTCTTCTCCCTGCGGCGAACAGCTGCAGGGCCAGCTTTGACCTGACGTGTCCGGTTAGTGTCCAGCTCCCCTATACATCAGGTAAAGTTGCCTAAAGCAGATAAGCAGAAATAATTCAGAAAGAAGGGTTTGTTTGTTTGCACTCTAAAGACATTTAAAAATATATATATTTGTTTGAAATATCTGTGGGCCTAATCGATGTTTTCATTCACGTTTTTCATCTTTTTCAAAATGTATTTACTTGCAGATATGATCGCTGTTCTACCCTGCTGGAAAAAAAACAGCTCAAGCTAGGTTTTGAAACAGCTGGTATCTGGTTGACTCGTTCTATTATTATAAATTATTATATTTCCTTATTGTGGGATAAATCTAATGATATACTATATGAACGTACTGCTTGCATGTTTAGAATCTAGACATGCTAACATAAGGCCATAGATTTTTACTACAGTTTCTTGTTCAGCTTCCCCAAACTACAATCTCCCACAATGTATTTATTTTTCGCTTGCTCACAATAACAGCAACACCTGACATTGCAGTCTGGGAGAAGGAGATAGTGGTGAAATTAAAGACGGATCACTATATTTCGGGTTAAATGTTACTAAGTATTGATGTAATTCCAATGTACAGTATATGCCATCAGATCTCGCACTGCACAATTTTAATATTCAGTGTATTCAGAAAATAGAATGCCAGTGCATCTATCATGTGTGAATCTCTTAGCAGACATTTCATGAATTAGTCCACATCATTTGAAATACACACATAACTCTCAGAACAAGATCTAGCCTACTTTGAGGCTGTGTGTGGTAATTTGCTTGTTATGTGTGAACCACCGTGGAAGCAGTGGAAATAGAGAAAAAACATACTATTAAAATGTTTTGGGTAGTTGGACTGGCACAGGGACTCTTTTAAAAAATATATAATTATGTGTCTCAGTTTAACAGAACCTTTTACTTTATAATAAACAATGCTTTGGATTTGATAGATGATGTGAAGATATAAATTGGTAGATAGAATATGAACTTATGAACTGAATGGTGCTATGCAGTCTGTGTACCACAGGGGGAAAGAGAGATTGGACCGGTCCCAGGGTAGCAAGTGTGATTATGCAATACCTACAGTGTGTGCGTGTGTGGGTCTCATACACACTCTTTAAGATGTAATTGGGAAATTCATAAAAATGTGCAGAAACCATGTACAGATGTACAGTATATATTTGGCAGCAGGTGTGAATGCAAATAAAATTACTGCAGCAAGCAGCTTAACTTTAGAAATGTAGGATGTCAACCCCCCTAGGACTGGACTGCATTTTATCCATCCATGTCTGAGCTGTCTGTTTAGTAATAGCAGGAAGGAAAGTAAAAGTAGACTCTGGTGTAAAGTCCAGCTATGACCAGCTTGAAATTACCAGCCGTTTCAAAACATATCCTTAGCTGGTCAAACCATGTTGAGTATGGAGCTGGTCTGAACTGGTCAACCAGCTACCAGCTGTTTAAAAACCCAGCCTGAGCTGTTTTCTTCAGCAGGGAAAAGTTGTTATTTTTATAAACTATGCTGATGTGCTCTGACAGTGCAGTGTGAACCTCCTTAATGGCTACCGAGAAGCAATAAAATATGGCAGCGTGTAATTCTGCTTGAAGATGTGCCCCGGGAGCACTTTGGCTCTAAAAGCAGTCATCTCCCTGCCCTTTCTTTCTCAAAGCGCACACGCGACAGCATCCCAAATTTCAGCTGTCTCGCTTCCGGGAAAAAAAACCCCCCAAAAAAACATAGTTGGAGAGAATAAAAAATCTTAACATTTGCTTTTGTTCATCTGTGAAAGTCAAGGACAGGGTGTTCTGCTGTTGGAGTGAATCTGTGCTTCGAGCATCAGCGATACATCATTGTGTAGAGAGGAATCTGCATCCACAGCGCCCTGGAGCCAGACCACTATGCTGGGCCCTCACAGTTAAAAGTGTACGTACGTCAGAAAGGGTTTATAGTGCACTCCCAAAAAGTACAGGTGAGAAAAGTGCCTAAAAAGGTACAAATGCTTATTGCAACCTATAGGTGCATGAGAACATGTACCCCTAGAACATTCAGGGTACATTTGATCCTTGATTACCTCCTGAGCCAAAATTTGATCCTTGAAGAACAAAAAGTGTACCTCCACTGTCACTGCACACTCTCATGGAACACACCGATATCTATACTGTAAGATAGGCATCAAAACGGTTTTATTTACGTTTTACGTACCTTAATAGCAAATAAACAAATAAACCTGGGCTGTCTCTCTACAGGAGCAATGTCACTCTCCATTGCTCTCACACGTGAGACAGTTATGCTGGCAAAGGACACTGGATGCAAATGGGTTCACAGTCAAGCCACACTTGATATGCATTCTTGCTCTCATAATGTACATAAAGGCACAGACACACACGCGCACACACACAGACACACACCCACACCTATAATTTACTGCTCATTCGCATACAAATGTATGCAGAAATATTTTGTTGTGTTGACCACATTTGTCCTTTCAATGTATTTGTCAGTTTTCTTGGATGGCAGCTCAGTTTATTTTACGCATTTTTATTTTTATTTTTTATCCATTCATTTGAATATGTCAATCTGTGGGCTGAGAAAGACTAAGAAATCCAGAAGCTTGTGGATCCTGCTCTGTGAATAGGGAACGGTCCTGAAATCACTGAACGGAAGGTCCAGAGTAAATATAAGGGAATTATGATCTGACCTTTTCAGCTGCTCCTGGGATTAATGTACATTCACTGTATGTTATTCTCACACACTATAGATATCTGTCTTATTCATCATTTACATGCAGTTCATTTCATGGAATGTACTGAAGTGACTGCATACAGTGTTATGCAGGATGCTAGACTGTATGCACAATTATCATTATATTCTATTACATTTTATCCGACGAAACTTTCCATAATCAGCAAGTAATTCTAAAATGTGATTGCTACTATTGTCTGCGTGTCTCATTATCACAGTCAGTTAGAGACCTCTACTTTCACAAATATTTATGTAAATATGAATATACATGCAGATGAGCAGCCTATAGACTGGGACCTTGAAAGGTGGTGGTTCAAGCTCCAGTGTAGCCACAGTACGATCATTGCTTAGTGTGCCCTGCTTAGTCTAATCAATGTAAGTTGATTTGGATAAAAGTGTCAGCTAAATAACTGTGATGTAATGACAGTTAATGATGTAATACAGCACATGATAAGGTGCAGATCTGCTCTCTGAACAGCCCTAGTGCCTAACGCCATCTCTACGTTTGTATCTCCACTTCGTTCCACTCGTGTGGAGCCAGACATGCCTCTCTGTCACGGCTCTCTGTGTTTTTCTCTGGGAGCCAAAAATTAATTCTGCTGTAGAACCCTTCCTCCTTAATTTTGAGCGAGCGACTCAGGCAAGCGTTACCTCCTCTTTGATGCTTAGGCAACTGTTTTATTTTTGGTTATATCAGCTCAAATTAAGTCATGATGTGTAACAAACAAACTCGAAAGTTCTGAAATTCCTCCCGCAAAGTTAAATGAATCTCTCTCTCTCTCTCTCTCTTTTTCTCTCTCTCCATGTTTGTCTCTCCTCCTGTATCTGAGTGGCGCTGCGGTAGGTGCATTAGTATGAGGTACGAAAGCCCACTGAATCACCGTGTAGACACAGCGCCTCGGTAATGTCTTCAGGCAAGATCAAATCCAGCCTGACCTTGCCCTCGTAAATACTTTAGATTTCATTAAGGCTGTCTGATGCGTGTGCTATCAAAACATCACATTAGATTCCTTAACCACTATTCTGCAGGGCAAGCGCACCACCCAAATCTGTTTATTTTCGCCATTTTATGCCCCAGTTTGTTGTTATTCTCCTGCCCCTGTGAAATGTTACATTATCGTTTGATTGAATGCGTGTCGGTTTTTGTTTTTTTCTAAAGAAGCAATTCTAACCCCAATTTTTTCTCCTAATAGGCTAAGCCTGTCTCATTGGTGCAGTGTCCTTTATGAGAACGAGCACGTCCTCTCTCAGAAGAAAATCTTTATTTTCACTGCACAGTCCGTTAGCTGAATACAGTTTTTGGTGTGCGTCTTCCCTCACTATGCACTGCAGTTAGATGAGACATTGACATTGGCTCAGGAGGTAAGAGTGTGGTCACATTGGTTCAGGAGGTAAGAGTGTGGTCACATTGGTTCAGGAGGTAAGAGTGTGGTCACATTGGTTCAGGAGGTAAGAGTGTGGTCACATTGGCTCAGGAGGTAAGAGTGTGGTCACATTGGTTTGGGAGGTAAGAGTGTGGTCACATTGGCTCAGGAGGTAAGAGTGTCACATTGGTTCAGGAGGTAAGAGTGTGATCACATTGGTTCAGGAGGTAAGAGTGTGGTCACATTGGTTTGGGAGGTAAGAGTGTGGTCACATTGGTTCAGGAGATAAGAGTGTGGTCACATTGGCTCAGGAGGTAAGAGTGTGGTCACATTGGCTCAGGAGGTAAGAGTGTGGTCACATTGGCTCAGGAGGTAAGAGTGTGGTCACATTGGCTCAGGAGGTAAGAGTGTGGTCACATTGGTTTGGGAGGTAAGAGTGTGGTCACATTGGTTCAGGAGATAAGAGTGTGGTCACATTGGCTCAGGAGGTAAGAGTGTGGTCACATTGGTTCAGGAGGTAAGAGTGTGGTCACATTGGTTCAGGAGGTAAGAGTGTGGTCACATTGGTTCAGGAGGTAAGAGTGTGGTCACATTGGTTCAGGAGGTAAGAGTGTGGTCACATTGGTTCAGGAGGTAAGAGTGTGGTCTCATTGGTTTGGGAGGTAAGAGTGTGGTCACATTGGCTCAGGAGGTAAGAGTGTGGTCACATTGGTTTGGGAGGTAAGAGTGTGGTCACATTGGCTCAGGAGGTAAGAGTGTGGTCACATTGGTTTGGGAGGTAAGAGTGTGGTCACATTGGTTTGGGAGGTAAGAGTGTGGTCACATTGGTTTGGGAGGTAAGAGTGTGGTCACATTGGTTCAGGAGGTAAGAGTGTGGTCACATTGGTTTGGGAGGTAAGAGTGTGGTCACATTGGTTCAGGAGGTAAGAGTGTGGTCACATTGGCACATATTTAATCAGCCAATCATGTGGCAACAACTAAATGCATAAAAGCATGGTCAAGAGATTCAGCTGTTTTTCAGGCCAAATGGGGAAGAAATGTGATCTAAGTCACTTTGACTGTGGAATGATTGTTGATGGCAGATGCTGATAGTGGTTTGAGTATCTCAGAAACTACTGATCTCCTGGGATTTTCACACACAACAGTCTCTTGAGTTCGCAGAGAATGGAAAAACACAAAAAATCTAGTGTGCAGCGCTTCTGCAGACAGAAACGCCTTGTTAATGAGAGAGGTCAGAGGAGAAGGGCCAGACAGGTCAAAGCTGACAGGATGGTGACAGTAACTCAAATAACCACACAATAGAACAGTGGTATGCAGAAACAATACATGAATCCTCTAAGTGGATAGGCTACAGCAGCAGAAGAATAAGTCTAATAAATAAGTGTAATAAATACCTAATAGTGCTCACTGAGAGTATATTGCTGGGCATTACAATTTAATGTACCTATAAGGTACGGTCACAGTGACAAGCATTTGTACCTTTTTAAGTACTTTTCCTACCTCTATTTCTGAGGGTATGTGGAATTTTATTTTATTTCTGCTCCCTACACCTTCTCTCTTTGGGCTTTCTCATCAATGCTGTGTGGTGATTTGGCAGCCCTAGCCCACTCCCTCTTTCCCTCCCTCCCTCATCCCTCTCTCTCTCTCCCTGTTTTCAATCTCTCTCGAGTCACTGCTATGTCAGGCCCTAAGCGCTTTCTCTCTCTCTCCATCTGTCATCTCGCTCTAACTCTTTCTCCGTCTCTGAGTGTGTTTACAGGCAGCCTATTAAAGTACTGTGAGATGTTAATACGGAGGATTTAAAGCCACAGGACCCTTTAAGAGCTGTATGACCTGCTGGGGATCCCATGAAACAATCACAGGAGTACTGAAACTGCAGGTACTCATAATGCTCGTGGTCCAGTGCATTCACTATGGCAAGCTCAGGGAGGACAGAAACCTCCCGTGGAGCAGAAGGGCAAAAGCTCGCTTGATCTTGATTTTGGGGCAGCCTGTAGCCTGGTGGTATGTGACTGGGGCCCACAAGGTCAGTGGTTTGATCCCTAACATAGCCACAAAAAGATCTGCAACTTAGGGGTAGGAAAAGGCTGACATTGCTGGGCAGAATGACCTCATTACCTTATGTTATGTTATGTAATTTTTTAACTGGCATAGCTGGATTTTACAGCAGGGTATGAACAATACTAAATATTCTCTTATCTCACCTCATTCCCATAATCCCCACAGTTTTTTGTGTTCCTGTGTATTCTAGAAAACCACGCTCTCTCCATGCCCCATTCTGTCTCTCATTCAGTTCAGTTTGATTGGTAGCAGAGATTGCCAAAGCTGTTGCATTAAATATTAAAAGTTGCTGTAAAACAGATGTTTTGTCTGGCTGTTGTGTGTGCATACTGTATGTGCTCTGTGTGTCTGTGTATTGTATACGTATATTGTGGGGTGGGGTCTGTTCAATCTTACCATCAGGAACTTTCAGTCTCCAAGGAAAATGTGAACGTAGAAAAGAGAACATAGAACATAGTTTTAGGGTTAAGAACATCACAGAACATCATTGGGGCAGCCTGTTGGGCCCTTGAGCAAGGCCCCCACATTAACCCCACATTGCTCCGGGGGGATTGGCCCCTGCTTAGTCTAATCGACTGTAAGTCACTTTGGATAAAACGATTATAACTATGAGAAAAAGCAAAGATGAAAACAGGCCATTTAGCCCAAATCTTCTTTTGTTGTTGTATTGGTTAGATGCATTGTGGGCCTTGCTAAGGAGACTCATGATTACAAGCATATTTGGTTTGAATTTAGTTGCTGAAACACCTTCAACCCTGCCCCACACTCTCCTAAAGTGTTCTAAAATTGTATTACTTTTAAAAGTCAGCTTGTATGAAAAATTCAGCTGGTATCAAACGGGTGCAGTGATATTTCAGATTTAAACAAGGAGGGTAGATCGTCCACTGTAACGCCCCCCCCCCCCCCGCACCCCCCACCCGTGTCACCTGGTCTCCTGTGCTCCAGACCAGAGGGAACAGAGCGGATCTGGGACTTGTGGCAGCTCCGATAATTGGGTTGGAAAGGTTGATTTTCAACCCAGCAGACCAGCGGTAAATCTCTGCTTCATTATTCATTTTAATAATTCATTTTAAACTGAACCCCCCCCACCGTCTGTCTGCTGCCATCAAAAGTGTTTCCTACTTTCTTTTATCTTCCTTCCCTCCTCAGACACTTTCTCCTGTTTAAATGTTCAGATGACTCTCATCTCACACGTCTACCCACTTCTCTCACCCTGTGCCTCTTTTCTCTCAATTATCAAAGCAAACAGGCATGCATGTATTCACACGCACGTGCACAAATGCACGTGCACTTGCTCACAGGCACACGTGCACATGCATACTATACATCAGGGATCATCTAATGTGGCCCTGGAATCCAAATCCAACCCTGGTTTTCTTTTCTCCCTGGTAATTAACTGAACACCTTAACCTAGTGGCTAAGGTACATGACTGGGACCGGGAAGGTTGGTGGTTCAAGCCCCGGTGTAGGCACAATAAAATCAGCTGTTGGGCCCTTGAGCAAGGCCCCACATTGCTCCAGGGGGGATTGGCCCCTGCTTAATCTCGTCAACTGTTTGTCACTTTGGATAAAAGTGTCAGCTAAATAACTAATGTCATGTAATGAATAGTTACTGCTACTGATTGGCCAGAGAGGGTGGAAAACCAGCAGCTCTCCACCATCGAGCACTGTGACTGCAGTGTGTACCCAGAGCTGGGGCTCTGTTCTGCTGAAACCCCTTTCCCCAGCTCCACAGAGCTGCTCCCTAATTGCCAGCGCACTTTCAGGCACAATACAGGGCCATGTAAATACAGAGCATTAATCTGGCCTGCCCAGATCTGCCTGTGTTTCTATCAGCAGAAAGATGGATCTCCCTGTTCTACATCCACCCTGCTACACAGCAGCCCCGCCCCTTTCCCAGGCTGATGGATGGTTGGCTGTCAGAGGAGGGGGAGGGCTGTCACTCAGGGCGGGAAAGAGTCGCTGAAACTGACTGATTTACTGCAAACCGAGGAGGAGTTATTTACACCGTGATGCCCCTGCGTGAAACCACACGCTTATTAAGAGGTGTGACTTGTCTTGTCATCCACTTACTCTCTATCTCTCTCTCACTCCCCCTTACTCACTCACTCACTCATTCACCCACTCTCTCTCTCTCTCTCTCTCACTCACTCACCCATTCACCCACTCACTCACTCACCCACTCATTCACCCACTCTCTCTCTCTCTCACTCCCCAATCACTCAATCACACTCACTCACTCATTCACTCACTCAGTCACACATTCACCCACTCACCTACTGTCTCACTCTTCACTAACTCACTCAGTCACTCACTCAATTAGAAGCTCACTCACATTCATCCTCACTCGCTCACTGATTCACTCGCTCATCCTTCTTCCTTTCATATGCATTAATTAATTATCT
Source organism: Conger conger (assembly GCF_963514075.1). Classification (NCBI taxonomy): domain Eukaryota; kingdom Metazoa; phylum Chordata; class Actinopteri; order Anguilliformes; family Congridae; genus Conger; species Conger conger. The sequence goes on along the minus strand of NC_083766.1, from coordinate 21,424,621 downwards.
GGATTATATGGACAAATAAATGTGTTATTGACATAAAATATAAACAAATATAAACGTGACATAGACAGCAGTATTCACGACAGAAGACTGTGCTGAACACAGTAAAAAAAGACACATACAATGTAAAACACAGACGTCCTTGTTCTCTCTGTCACGAGTTTAGGCTGGGAAGGCCAAGAGGACGTGAATCACTGGGCCAGACCGCTCCTTTAACGAATAACAAAGAAATAAATAAACTGTTCAACATTCAGCCTCCTTCAGCAGAATTCTGCTGTTCTGTCCGCAGCCTTGATGCACCGAATTTCAGAGCATTGCCTCTGACGAAACATGCTGAGACAGCAGCCCAAAAAAGTGTTCTAATGTCGTTAAAATGTGTGAAAATAGTTAATGCGCAGTGAAATGTCTTTTCATAATGGCCTAAATTCGCCTTTTTCTTTATTGTTAAATGGCTAAAAAGAGCAACTACAAAAAAAAAAAAAAAAGATTCTGTTCAGGAGTATGGAGCACTTTAGGCAGTGAAAATAGATGCAATAGCACCGCAGAGAGCTGTGTAAGAAAAACAAGATGTGTACACCGTGTAATTCGTCCCATTTACCGTTTAATCTCAGATATGCATATGCAGCGGTAAGCGATTAGATATTAACTGGCGTTCGCTTTCCTTTAAAGCACTTTCTTTTTCATACTTAGGCAGTATTTGGATCGTGTATTACATTCCATTTTTTGGCTAAGATAGACTTATAAACGGGATAAGTAGAGAAGTGGATTTGCCTCAGCAGTGAGGAGGAGTGGGTGCGGAGTCTTGCGTTAACAGGTAAACGACGCGGCGCGATTGATGCGTGAGCGGAGACGCAGGCGACGAACATCAAAGCGAGGGGATTAGAGAGATGGAGGGAGGAAGAAGTGATGGCAATGAAAATGGGGGATGCGTCAATAACGGGGAGAGGGAACGTGAAGATGCAGGCACACGCACAGACTGCGTGCTTAATCGAGCATGCACATGCACACACATAAATACACACACAGGCTTACTCGCACGTGTAAGTACATGCTCATACAGGCTTACTCGCACGTGTAAATATATGCTTGTGCACTGTAAAAAATAATTTCCAATAAGAACCCTGTAATTCCATAGAAGAACTTTATCTAGTTAATCATTTTGCCAGACAAAGAACCATTTATTTGTTTGGGAGATTTCACACCTATGACAGAGGGTACCGTAACGTACCTTTTCAGAACCCCTAAGAGTGTGTGCACACAAACATGCAGAGCAAGGAGGTTGAACCCAGTCAGACTCATGGTACATGGACTCATGCACTCATACACACACACACTCACTTTCACACATCTTGGACATTCCTCCAATCCAATATGAGGACATTCCAGGCCCTCAGACCCTCACAACCACAAGTCAAAGTCTTGAACCCAATCGAGATGCTGTGGCAGGACCTGAAATGAACAGTTCATGATCAATAATCTATACATTTGTCTGAATTACAGCAGTTCTTCAATAATAATGTGCTATTTAGCTGACACTTTTATCCATAGCAACTTACAGGTGATTAGACTAAGCAGCGGACAATCCCCCCTGCAACAATGCGGAGTTAAGGGCCTAAGGGCCCAACAGTTGTACAGATCTTAACGTGGCTACACCTGGGGCTTGAACCACCAACATTCTGGGTCCCAGTCATGTACCTTAGCTGCTAGGCTACAGGCTGCCCCTGTACAAAGTGGCTAAATTTCTCCACAGCAATTTGAAAGACTGATATAAAATTATATGAAGTGTCTGGAAGAAAATATTTCTGTTAAGGTTGGTACAACCAGTTATTAAGGTTATGGGGGAAATTACTTTTTCACATGGGTGATATGGGTGTATCTTTTTTCATTAAATAAATGCAGTAATCATTTTAAAATGTTTTTACTCAGGTACCCTTTGTCTAATATCACATTTTGTCTGAATATCTGAAACCATTCAGTGTGACAAATATGGAAGAAGAGGAAGAGGAAGTCTGGAAGAGGACACACACACACACACACACACACACACACACACACACACACACACACACACTGTACAGGCTCACTGTGAGCAGACTCCCTTCACAGTGAGACCATATCAGGACAGTGCACAGCCTGCAGAGATCCCAGATATTGATTATCTCGTTTATTTTAATGCAGATGCTGCTATGAACCTAAACCCCCATATAAACAGACTAGTGTACTAATAAAAAAACAACAGAAACTCCAAAATGGCTTTTTAGAGGAAATTACTTTCTCAACATCGCTTGTTTGTTTGGCGTATTGATTCCTGTTGTTGTTAGAATCTTTTTTCTTTCTTTTTAAAAAACTTTTTCTTGTGTTTGTCCAACCTATTTTTCCTTCACTTCGAACCAATCTTGTCCTTGCGTGTTTTGTAAACCACTACAAGACTGTGTCATACACAGTGTATGAGTGCATGGTTGTGTGAGTTTGTGTGTATCAGAGAGAGAGAAAGGGAGAGAGAGAGAAAGAGTGAGAGACTAGATCATTTCTCCTCAAGAAAATGTTTTAGAAGGCATAATATGATATGAAACATGTAATGTAAACATGTGTATGTAATAAGAAAAAATGTCAAATGTCTTATGAGTAGGTGAAAAAAATTACAGTTCTGGCAGTGATTGACTGACGTTTTCTAAAAGTAAAGGAAATGGTTTCTCAGCAAACACCCCTACTAGGTATTGCAAGGCTGAGTGAAATTGAATGTTTATGCATTTAATTTATACAATATGCTTTAAACCAGCACTGTCCAACCCTGTTCCTGGAGATCTACCATCCTGTACATTTTCCTTTCAACCCTAATTTGGCACACCTGCTTTGTTAGGGTCAGGTGAAAACCTGCAGGATGGTAGATCTCCAGGACCAGGGTTGGGCAGCCCTGCTCTAGCTGTTGAATGAGGTGCGGTCTGTTAGGGTTGGAGTGAAAACCTACAGGAACAGGGAGGGGCAGCTTTGCTATTTCCCCTGGTTTGAATAAAGTTTTATTAAAATTTGCACAGAATCATAACAGTTATAACTTAATTTGGCAGAGAAGCATCATGAAATTAAAAAAAGGTCATGAGAGTTGAACTTATTATGCAAATAAAAATAACAAAAATTACTGTCATTTTGCAACAGCGACAGGGTTCATCTCACTGTGAAGATTGGCAAACACATCACAAAGTCAACGTCTGTTTGTGAAGCCTTAAATCTGCAGCAATAACACTCGCCCCCCACCCCTCACCCCCACCCGCCTCACCCCCCAGGCTGAATCGAATGTGGTGTGTTGTCAAAACACACTCACCCAGGCCCCATCCAGATTTCTGCCACTGAAATAACGATGTCTGGATCATATATGTCGGGCATGAGAGGAAAATGAGTAGGTATAAGGGCTGCTATCCACCTTCTGCCACTTCTCGCACTGTGTGCGTCTGAACAGACTATTACCATAACAATCTTCAGTGCCCAGTGCAATGATATCTGTGGCCATTTGCCTGCTCCCTCAAGCCCTGCCAAACCTGGGATAAATCTGAGCTGTAATCTCCGCAGACTCCGGGAGAGGAGGCCAGGGGGTCGGGGGCAGGAGCGGGAGTGATGATGGAGGACATTATAATCTTAAAAGCGATTAATGAGGTGAACCACCAACGCTTTCACAACCAGGACGCAAAGGTTGGTAATTAGTTGAGGCTAAATTTCACAGTGACATGACAAATTATTTCTTCACACACACTGCACACACACACATGCATGCATTCATGTGCATGCGCGTACACACACACATGCAAACATACACGCACACAAACACACACACACACACAAATGCACACATTTATGTACATACATGTGCAGACACACACACTCATTCGCACACACAAACCACACAGACATGCACATAATCATATACACAAGCCTGGACACACACACACCCACACAAACACATAAATGTACACATTCATGCATGTACATGTGCAAACACAAACATACACACTCATACACACACACAGAGACACACATACATATTCATGCACACGTGTGCACATACTGACACACATACACCCACTCACACACACACACAAACACGCACACACACTCATACACCCACTCACAAACACACCGTTATAAATGCATGGAATAATATGGCAGTAACAGTGCTAGAGTCAGACTCTGAAGTCTGTAGTCCCTGGAGACAGAGTGCGTGATTGATTCCCTCTGTATTGCGGGCAAATGACATCATTAGGCCGGCCATTACACCGTTCCCGTGTCCTTCTGCCCTCACACGGAGAGGGGCCCAGTACGCCCGCCATCGCAGGGACCAGCTGCTGGAGCGAGCTCGCCGCCCAAAACCCATCACCTCGCGTCCCGTAATGATGTCATCAGCACGGCCCGGCGGTGATGGCATCTCTAATGGCCGTCTGACTGACCCTCAGTGGGCCAGGGGACGAGGGCCCCAGCCGGGGATCCCTCCCGAAGTCTCGAAATGAATCCCAGTTCAACTCCATTATCGCAGATGGAAATAACAGTTCACAATCTTTCTGCCATTTTCAGAACAAGGAGGGGAGACCTTCTGACTGTGTCAATGACTAAGCCCTCCTCCACACCGCTCCTAAAGCACACACACACACACACAGACACAGACACACATGCATGCATATATGCACAAACATTCACACACACGCTCTCACATACATACACAGGCAGACACACACACACACGCTCTCACGTACACACACAGGCAGACACACACACATACACACACATGCTCACACAAACACACACGCTCTCACGTACACACACACACAGGCAGACACACACATACACACACATGCTCACACACACACACAGACACACACACTCTCTCCTCACCCTTCACAGCTGTGGCACTGAATAACAAACATTTAGCCTCCGGCGCTGATATTTGAGCGCGTGGAGAACCGCATTATCTTTCATCACTCCGTTTCAGAGCCCTGCTCTCCCATACTGACACCAAGTCATTTTACCTGTTTATTTCCATCCCTCCCTCCCTCTCTCATTTCCCCCCTCTCCATCTCTCCCTTTCAATTCTTCATTTTATGTTTTGCTTTATTGGCAACAAACATTTTTATGTTCTGAAGTACATACAGGACATACAAGACAAGCAGTTAAAATGTAGTTAAAAATAATGTATTACTTTCTTCCTCCCTCACTCTATCTCTCTCTCTCATTCTGTCTCTCATTCTACCCCTCTACAGCTCTCAATTTCAATTTAGTGCCAATAATGCAAAGTTTGCATTATTGGCAACAAATATGTTTATGTTCCATACAAATGTATCCCCCACACTCTCTGAAATAAAGTGACAATGGACGTACATTTTTGTTCTTCAAGGATTAATTTCCCAAATGTGCCCTGAAAGTACAGTAATGTTCTCTTTGGGTACAAATGAGTAATCGTTCCAAGCAAAAAAGCTAAAAATAAATCTTATATTCCTGGCAATCTTATGTACCTTATGTACCGCCCCAGCGACAATCATTTGTACCTTTTAGACCCTTTTTGAAGCTTCATTTATGTGTGTGCACCCTGCCCCCTCAAACCAGTGTCCCTGGAGTGGGTCAGCCCCGGTTTATGTGGGGTGATAGCAGCTCCCCCTTCCTCCCGCCCAATGTCAACACCCCCTGTGTCACTCTGAGTGTATTCTGACACCCCAAGAGAGATGTATCACATCTTCCATCACCTACTGTCTAACGCTAACCCCCCACCCAGCCCTCCCTAAATGCACCCCTCGTGTGGCTGTGTGTTATATCTCTGAGAGTAATAAAATTTGGGTTTGCCATAATCAGATTGGCCTAGTGAGACCGCGGTGAAATATGATGAGAGGGGTTATTTCATTAGCTCTCCGGTGCAGAGCGAGACCGCTCAACGCCAGACCCACAAAGGGGCCACACCCCCCACCCCCCAGTTATTTATTCCCCCCACATTAATCTGAAGCAACAATTTTACTAAGAGCATCTCTTCCCCCCCCCCTCCTCCTCCATTTTGCTGGTTTCCAGTGCGTTTCAGGAGGAGGTGGGGGCAGAAGGGGGATGGCACTTTTTTCTGGGGGAGGGGGGCTAGGAGGTGGATGGTTGGGGGCATTTAAGAAAACACTCTCAGAAATAAAGTGACAGTGGAGGTACATTTCTGTCCTTGAAGGATCAAAGTTCCCAAATGTACCCTGGAAGTACAGTAATGTTCTCTTTGGGTGGAAAGTAGTATGTTTTCCAAGCCAAAAAAGTACAATTAGTTGTATACGAATTGCTGGCTAGGGGTACAATCTTATGCACCGAGAGGGAACTGCCCCAGTGACAAGCATTTGTACCTTTTCAGGCACCTTTCATATCTTCATTTATGAAAGTGCACAGTGCCTCCTCCGTCTACGCAATCTTTCCATTCTTCCTCTGTCTCTTCCTCTTTCTCTCCGCTGACACTCCGATATCTTGCTTCCTCTCTCTCTCTCTCTCTCTTTCTCTCTCCCTCTCTCTCCCTCTGTCTTGCGCTCTCCCTCTCTCCCTCTCTCTCTCCTGTTCACTGGCCTGCAGCTCCAGCTCCTGAGATGAACTGCTCAACTCTGGCGGTCTGTTCCTGTTTGAAATTCCTGTGGCAGTGATATGTGTGTGCATGTGTGAGTATGTGTGAGTGTGTATGTGTGTGTGTTTGTGTGTATGTGTGTATGCATGTGTGTATGAGTGTGTGTGTGTGTGTGTGTACAGGGATGTTCATCCACATTATTCATGGTGGCACTCGGCACTGTGTTTTTATTGTGATGCGCTGGCACAGGCAGATGAGAGAGGGAGATAGGAACACAGACTGCACTCGGACGCCTTCTGATAGATGGTGTCGTGTTTTTAATAGAGAGAATCTCTGCTCCTCCTCTATCCATTCTCTACAATATGTACCTGTGCCCCGAGTACAGGGGAAGGTGCCTGAGTGTGTGTGCTTATATGTGTGCATGTGTGTTTATGTGTGTGTATATGCTTGTGTGTATGCATGTGTGTGAGTGTGTTTGTGTCTCTGAGTGTGTGTGTGCGTATGTGTCTGTGTTTATGTATGTGCATGTGTGTGTGTTTATGTCTGTTTTATGTGTGTGAGTGTGAGTGTGTGTTTATTGGGGGGATTGGAGAGATGTTTTATTTATTTTCATATGTTCTTTTATTTAATATTTATTTTATTAAATGCACAGACTTCTACAGTTACACAACACACCCCTTTAATTAATCATCATCACACTGCCCAGCCCAGCCCTGCCTTCTCCTCAAACCCACAAACTAAAAGTGAAAAGAAACAAGAAAACCAAATAGAAGGCCTAAACCAACACACTGCATGAAATATCTCTCCAAAATGTCTCCATCTCACCGCCATAACTGCCGTGTGTGTGTGTGTGTGTGTGTGTGTGTGTGTGAGAGAGAGACAGACAGAGTGAGAGACCTTTGACCTTTCATTCCCCTTTGTAAGGAGTCAGGCAGCTCTTGCGACCTAAATATTTCAAACATAAAGACTCAGAAATAAATAAACCAATAGAAACAAAACAAGAGCACAAGACCACAGAGAGAACGTGAAAGCGAGCGTGAAAGAGAAAAAAACCACACTCGCACCACCAGACATCAGACCACAAATCATAAATAAAATACATGTGTAACATCTATAAGCAATTGTACAGTGTAAGTTTGATCATTTCCAGATACCACCACAACAATAACAACAGCCTTAACACAAACCTAATATCTGAAATATTTGGTCCATATTCAAGTATGTAAACAAAAAATACAATAGAACACATTAACCTAACATAACATTACTACACAAAACCATCTTTTCCACACACTATATCTCCAAAAATAATTCCATATTGTTCATCTGGTGGTAATACTTGTACTCAGTGAATATTATCCTTTTCTCATAATCTGAAAAATTAGGTCATGTTTGCTTTTTTCTGACATCTTTCCCTTCCTACTTTTATATCCTACTTTTTAATCTTAGCCTGTCCTGGAATGAGGTTCCCAACCATTTCCTTTTTTTCCTGTACACCATAAATATAAACATGGTCACAGAAGACAAGAGTAAGAACATAGTTTCTAAAACAATAAAGACCCTTCAACCCCAGGCTCTCTCTTTCTACTCCACCACAAAACTCACATTAAACAGACTGTGCAGTGTTAATGATGGCAACAAAGCTGTTGACTGAAGCTGGTCCCATGTAAAACCATTATAGATAATCACATCTTTTACTCAATGGTGACTTATAAAGAGCGCCCTGCACTGACCTGCCTGCTGTCCATCTATGCCAGCTTGAAAATTGAGCTGGTTAAGCTGGCCATAAGTAGTTCTAGCTGGGTATGAGTTGCTCATCCAGCATGACCAAGCTGGTCGTAAAGCTGGTCAAGCTAGGTATGAGCTGGTCAACCTAGTTCTGGTACCTCATCTGAGCTGGTAGCTGGTTGACCAGCTGTCAAAAAAAACTTGAGCTGGTCAAACCATGTCAAGCTAGGAGCTGGTCTGAACTGGTCAACCAGCTAGACCATATTGAGCTGGGAGCTGATCTGGACTGGTCAACCAGCTTGACCAGGTTGGGCTGGGAACTGGTCTGAACTGGTCAACCAGCTAAAACATGTCAAGCTGGGAGCTGGTCTAAACTGATCAACCAGCGAAACTATGTTCAGCCGGGAGCTATGAACTGATAAAATCAAGCTTGAGTTGTTGTTTTTTTAGCAGGGCTGAAAGCCTCCTTCTCCCCAGCCACAGTGTTCAGGTATATAGCAGCTGTTAAATATGTTTCACACACAGCCTGTGGGTTTCTCCTGGGCGCAGTCTAGGAGGCCATCTCCCGGCCTACACACTGCACAGCCCTGTAGCGGGCTGGAGGACTCCAGCAGGAAAGCTGCTCAAGTACAAAAGGAAGAAGAAGAATGTGTTATTTAGCTGATGCTTTTATCCAAAGCAACTTACAATTGATCAGCCTAAACAGGGGGCAAGGGCCTTGCTCAAGAGCCCAACAGCAGTTTGGATATTATTGTGGCTAAACTGGGACTTCGACCACCAACCTTTCAGGTCCCATTCATGTGCTTTAGCCAATAGGCTAAGAAGAAGAAGATGGAGACAAGAAATAGAAGAAGAAGAAGAAGAAATCATAAATATTAAGAAAAATTGCAAGAAGAGTAGAAGAAGATGAAGAACAGACAAAGAAGAATATTTTTTCTTCTGACCAAAGCAAAAACAAATGAGGTCCAAATGCCTGCAGTAAAAATTGTCGTAGGCACACTACCCCAGTGTAGCAGCCAGAAATCTCTATCTGACACATTCTATGTTATGATGAGTCGACTTCACCAAAACTAGGTCTCTGCACGGAGACAGAGAAACTGTATTTGCGGCGATTCAGTGTTTATTTTTGTTGGTTAGTTTATAAATACCGCACACTTATTGCATCAGCAGTCTCGTTGTTTATTAATAGTAAACCCATTACACACTTGCTTGGGCAATAATGTTCTGTTTCACAGTCACACCAGTACAGAACCTTCAAATTTAAATTTGAATTTGAATTTGCATTTGAATATGGAGGTTGCAGGTGGGTAAAGGGAGAGAGGGACTAAGAGGATGAGAGAGAGAGTGAGACTGAGAGAGAGAAGAGAAGAGAATCAGCAGATCAACTTGTGAAGAGGAGAAAGATAGACAGATGAGGAGGAGTGCAGGAACAGTGTGATGAGGCTAAAGGAGGACAGGTGATTGGAGGGGAGGAGTAGAGAGAGAGGGAGGGAGAGTGGAGAGATAGAAGCAGTGGCCTGTCTGTCCCTCTCCTCTCCTCTCCTCACAGAATGACAGTCGCTCTCTCCACAGAGCGAGGGAGCGAGAGAAGGAGTTCAGTGCCGGGCTACAGAGCTGGTGAGCAGGGATACACCATCTTATCCAGAAAGGGCCGGGGTGGGTGCTGGCTTTTATTCCAACCATGCAGTAACACACTTGATTCTACTAACGAACCATTCATATTTTTGCTAAGGACCTTGATTATTAGAACCAGGTGTGCAACTGCAAGGTTGGAATAAAAGCCGGCACCCACCCCGGCCCTTTCTGGATAAAATCCCTGTGTGCAGGGCAGAGGTGCACAGCAAAGGCCAATCTGTCTCAGGATTTTGTGGCAACTTCTGCTCTTAATTATGTCTAAATCTGATATGTGCATAAGCACCAGCTACAGTTACAGACTCCAGGTGTATCCTGAAGATTTTACTGATCCAGTACAGGAGTTGTTTATAGAGCTGTCAGAAAACTAAAATTAAGGTAACTGGTTGGAACAAAAAGCAGCACATAGATCAGCCCTCCAGGACTGGAGTGGTGCACCCCTGGTGTAGAGTATCGCTGATGTAGGGGTTAAACTAGGCACTAATCCCAGCCATAATCGCCATGCTTTTTATTTTATTTGTATTTTTTTACATGTCATTTGACTGATGCTTTTATCCAACGCGACTTATGGTTGATTAGACTAAGCAGGAGACAATCCTCCCCTTAACCACTACGCAACAGGCCGACCTGCGTCTGTAGAGGAGGGCCCACTTCAGAAAGGCTGAACGGAAATGAGGGTGAACTCAGGATTTAAAGTCCAAAGGAGAGGAGTCTGTAGAGCGACTGACCTGTCTGTGAATCCATGGGCCATGGGCTCCATCCCCTGCTCTTTCACTGCTGTGTCCCCATCTCTTTCAGTAACGCTCTATACCAGGGCTGCCCAACCCTCTTCCTGGGGATCTACTGTCCTGCAGGCTTTCATTTGAACCATAATTTGGTGCACCTGATTCTAATCAACAGCTCAGTGAGATCTCTAGCTGTTGAATGAGGTGTGCTCTGTTAGGGTTGGAGTGGAAACCTACAGGATGGTGAATCTCCAGGAGCAGGGTTGGGCAGCCCTAGGCTATCCCCCTGTTTGAATAAAGTGGAAGAAAAACTAAAGAAGAACAGGCTCTGAAAGGTCATAAGATGCACCACACTGTGGGCTGAACAGTCAGGGATATACCTCACACCTGAGACCCTGCCCCTCCTCTATCTCTGCCACCTTCTCTCAACACCGTCTCTCACTCCTAACATCATATTCCCCACTCAGAAACGCACATGTCACCTCTTCCACTGCAGACTCCTACATATCAAATGGTATAAATAGCATTGCTATGACTTGGGTGGACAGGTATCACTGAGAGAGTGCACATTTTCGTTCTTCGAGGATCAAATTTCCTAAATGTACCCTGAAAGTACAGTAATGTTCTCTTTGTGTTCAAATGACTACTTTTTTTTCACCAAAAAAGGTACAAATTCATTATATATTGCAGGCTATGGGTACAATTGTATACACCTATAAGGTATTGCCCCAACGACACACATTTGTACCAGAAAATGTACCTTTTTACCTTTATTTTTGAGAGAGTACCTACCTGTCCACCTTTGTGCTTTTCACACATTTAGGTCTCCTGTTTTGCTCAGAGTAACTGCCGGCGCTGTTTGAATAAGCTGCAGCATGAAGGCCTCATCATAATCAATACGGCGCTGGCAGGTGAGATGGCGAACGCAGGGGGAGGAGATCACTCCTCCTGACAGCCCTCACCATCCACTCCATCGCCTCCTTCATTACGTTAATGAACACCCCTTCAGTCAGTCTGTCACTGCAGGAGCAACAGGACACGCACGGCGACGAGGGCTAGCCCCGCCCTTCAGTCAGTCTGTCACTACAGGAACAACAGGACATGCACGGCGATGAGGGCTAGCCCCGCCCTTCAGTCAGTCTGTCACTGCAGGAACAACAGGACACGCATGGTGGACTAGCCCCACCCCTTCAGTCAGTCTGTCACTATAGGGACACGCACCCCAATGCATGCTAGCCCCACCCCCATGCAAAGGGCCCACTCTCATGTCAATCACATAGTCAGACACGCCCACGGGCATGCAAGCACACCCAAGGCCACAGCAAAAACAAACATACTCGTATAATACTGACCCACACACTGGAGTAAGATTTGTTTAATTTTAAATGGGATACACAGACACAGACACACACATTCACAAGCCCACACACACACTCGTACACGCATACACATGCACACAGACACACACACAAACAGGCACACACACCCACACACAGACACACACACATAAACAGGCACACAAACACACACACACACAACCCCACACATACACTCGTACACACATACATATGCACACAGACACACACCCACCCACCCACACACACTATACTGTGGGGTGAATATTTCCTTTGTTGTTGTTTATATTCTCTCAGCCACTGTGGTTGAATAATTAGCTGCAGCATAGCATAGCCATGCAGCCAAACAGCACTGCACATTCCTTTTAATTTTCTAGTGTGTTCACGTTCTGTGACACCGCCATAAATTCTCCCAGGCAGGGGAAACTTTCTTTAAAAGGATTCTTTAAAAGCGTCACAATTGACTGCCGCTTCTCAGCCCTGTGATATGTAGTAAAAATGTCAGTCATGGAGGGAGAAGAGCTATCGCCCAGGTACATAGACACCCATTGCGGCTGCTGAGTTGAAAATCGAGGAGGCAGAAAACATCCCCTTTAACTGATTATTGGTCTTGACCTGTTTTCAGTCATTCTCCTTGATTAACAAGTTGTCAATGATCTGAATCATCCATCGGCAGGTAAAACACACAGCTTCTTTCTCCACACGATGTTTTTGAGATTACAAAATAAATTCATAAAAATATAAATGACTCTGTTGACTACTGTACCACATTCCAATAAAGGCTATATCCTGTACTTGTGTTTAAATTACAAAATTTGTGAACATAGATCTTTTCCATGAATATTCTCAGAGTGTGAGTGTGGAAAACAGAGAAGAATAGCTACATGTAATTTTGAGCAACGGCGATTAAAATGTGCGCAAATAAAAAAGAGATTTATTTGTCTCTTGAGAACTGGCTACACCTGATGGTATGGAGTACTTTATGGCTTAATTATATTGTTAATCAAGGAAAATGATTGGAAACAGGTCAAGACCAGTAATCAATGTAAGGGGATGTTTCATGCCTCATCTGGTATAACCACAGGCCACAACCCTATAAACACACACAACACACCATAGAGCAGCGAATGGAGGGTCTTAATTATATTAAAGATGTTAGAACTTTCTTCTTTATTAATAATATTGTTGAATGGCCAACTAGCATGGACTAATGCCTCAGTTACCATGTTTATAATAATAACTTGTTATTTAGCCGACGCTTTTATCCAAAGGGACTTACAGTTGATTAGGCTAATCAGGGGACAATCCACGTGCATCAATGTGGAGCTGGAGCTGAGGACCTTACTCAAGGGCCCAACAGCTGTGCGGATCTTACCATGGCTACACTGGGGCTTGAATCCTCAACCTTCCAAGGCTACAGGCTGCCCCAGTCATGTACCTTAGCCACAAGGCTACAGGCTGCCCCAGTCATGTACCTTAGGCACTAGGCTACAGGCTGCCCCAGTCATGTACCTTAGCCACAAGGCTACAGGCTGCCCCAGTCATGTACCTTAGCCACAAGGTTACATGCTGCCCCAGTCATGTACCTTAGTCACAAGGCTACAGGCCGCCCTAATATGTTGTGGGTATTGCACTGCTCCTGTAAGATGGCATTGCTTGGTTAACTGTCCATAACGGAACTTTTTTGCAGTGTGAGCTGTGCTTTTCAAGTTCAGTGCTAAGACTCCTTTCGTTCACTCACTCCATGTCTCACTGTCTCTCTCTCTCTTTCTTCCCCCCTCTCAAAAAATAATAATAAAGAGAATTTAGGAAGATTAGGATTGTTTTAAACTGTCTCAGTTTAATATCTCTATATTTCTCAGGATGAAAAAAGACACCTGTGCAATTCTTATTTTGAAATACAAGTTATGTAAATACAATAGATCCTGGTCTCTGTCTCTCTTTCTCACTCTCTCTCCCCACCCGCCTTCCCTTGCAAATTGTGATTCAGATAGTGCTATTGGAAAAGCCAGTTGAACTTCTGCCAAAGCAATAATGAGAACTGTCAAACATGTACACATATCACCAAAGTAGTGAATGAGAGAAAAATGAATATAAACTAAAACTATGACAACAACAGCACCTGACAATACATTTCAGCTCCTGCCCAGTCTCTCTGCCTCCCCCCGCCCCCCTGCTTTTCTCTCTGTTCAAGGTCTCATGAAGGACTACACGCACACACACACACACATCTCTCTCACACACAAGTATAATAAACCATTATTATCCTGCCATCAGGTGAAGGGCACTGAAGCAAAGCATTCACATTAGATTCAGTCAAAAGGAATCCATTGCTAAGAGCTGAAGTTTATTTAAAATGGCGTGTTTGTCATTGTGGTGAATGGAAAACAGGTTCAAGATCATTGCCGCATGAAGTCGCAACCTCTGCCTCCACCTCCACCCTCCTGTGTATCAACAGCTGATGAAGTCCTGAGGGCTAATCACAGGGTTCTTTAATGGTTTGTGTATTTGTGTTTCTGCAAGCGGCCATGTTGGTTGGTCTACCTGTTGTGTGCTATTGTGAGATTAGCAGCTATTGTGAGATCAGCAGTGTGCAGTGTTAACACGTATCATGTTAACAATGTTTACAGGGCTGGGCGGTAAGTTTGTGGCAATGTGTGACATGCACCTGTATCGGCGTATAATGCGTGCTTGCGTATGTTTGTGTACAATGCGTGGTTGTGTTGGTGCGCAGTGACAAAACATTGTACTTGAGTGCAAGGTGCATCAGTCAATCGTGTTGTGTAAAGGGTTTCAAGACCGCATCGGTTTGGACTTTTCCCCTGCTCAAGTTTCCACGCCAACTTCTGGCCTTCATTATAGCTTGAACATTTGTGCCATCTGACATTTTAGCTACACCTGATAAAGACACGGCTCACCACCAACGACTGTTCTTTTTATATTACATAAAGTGTTTTACCGTGATCGAATCTGAGTGAACCAGTGTTGTTGTAATACAGCCTGTTAGCTCATTTAGCCTGGGCGATTGCACTCTCAGAAATAAAGTAAGAGAGGGGGGACATTTTTGTTTTTCAAGGATCAAGTTTCCCAATTGTACCCTGAAAGTACAGTAATGTTCTCTTTGGGTACAAACGAGGATGTTTTCCCAGAACAAAAGGTACAAATTTGTTATGCTGTATATTGCTGGCTAGGGATCACATTTTATGCACCTACTGAGTAGGGTACCGCCCCAGCGACAAGCATTTGTACCTCTTTAGGCACTTTATTTCTGAGCGTGCGGTGAAAACACCTGCACACACACTGGCCCTGCGGGACCGGAGTCGCCCAGCCCTGGCATAAACAATAGCCCGCAGGTTCTGAAGTGAATGATCTGTTTAATGAGTCTCTGACCTCCACTGCAGCAGTAAGTCATGCCCCTCGCCGTTCGAGACGGGAGAGAGACTGGGGAGATGGGGGTGACGGAACGACTGAGATGCAGGGGGACGAAGGGCAGGAAGGAGAGAGCTGTTGAGCCAGCACTCCATCACTTCTCATCATGTTATTAATGCGTAATGGCGAAGCGATTGTTTACCTCTTCCAAGAGGTGGCAAGCAATTAATGTGCATATAATTCATGCCAGTGGGGGCTTTTTAATTTTCGGGAGATGAAGTACGCAGAATCAAAGCAGAGGAGATGTCTCTGGAACATAAAGTGCTATCAGTCTTCTCCATCTCTCCTCTTCTCTCCTCTCCTCTTAATGATTTCTTTTCTTTGGGGCCAGCTAAACTGATAATCAGTCTCGAAAGGGAAGCGCAGAATTCAGAGTGAGGGGTCAGGTGATGGAGTGAGCTCACTGAGGAGGTTTGTCTCTGCGGGCCCCGGGGTTGAGTGTGCTTATAACAAATCGGACGATGATGCTGAAGTGCGGTGTAGGTCGTGTTGCACTGCGCTTGCAGTTTGCGGTCGCCGTGGGGACGAGGGTGTGTGAAATGAGATTTCTATGATGAGTGAGGTTAGCGCTGTCTCTCTGTGAGCTTTACCGGTTCTTTGTGATCATATTTCAGTTTGTGTTCCATGGTAATGCTTTATCCTTATGTTAAATTAGTTGACTTTGGTGGTCGATAAGGGATAAATAAAAAAATGCTGAAATACTATAACACCATGATAGGTACACATGTACAGTATGTTCTACATACAGCATGCATCATCTCAAGCTAGTTCCACGAGTATAACAGTAATTTCAGTTTACTTCACTGGCCTGTACAGTTCTCAATCCAATCGCTGGGGTGGTATCCTATAAGTACATAAATCTGTACCCCAAAATGTCATTAATTTGTACCTTTTTTTCTTGGAAAACATACTCATTTGTACCCAACAAGAACATTACTGTACTTTCAGGGTACATTAGGGAAATCTGATACTTTGAAGAACCATGATGTACCTCCACTGTCACTTTATTTCTGAGAGTGTAGGCTCCCTCCTCAAAGGCAGTAGCAATGTGTTTCACTGGCATGACATTAAGCAGTTTGCCCCAGCAAACCTGGCAGACATGTCTGACAGAAAGCAGAGGGGACAGAGGGACACGTATGTTCATTGCAATGTTAGGCCACCCCATATGGTGTAGCGAGTGAGGCTGTCTCCTTTGGCTACTGAAACTGGGCACATCTCTTCTTGGAAGCTGGGAAGCACCGTATTTATTTATCTTCAAAGAAGGCCCTGTCAAATTTGTACATATCTACCACTTTGCTAGAGGAAGTGCATCTCTTACATCTTTCAGGTCTCTCTCTCTCTGACTCTCTCTAACTCTCTCTCTCAGACACACTCACTCACACACTCACAAAAGTACACACATACATTACCTCTCGCTCACTCACTCACACATACACACACCCACACACACAAACGCAAACACATACATTATCTCTCGCTCCTGCTTTGCATGGAGGGCGCGGTGGTGCCCACACGGAGCCAGAGAGAGGAGATGGAACGCAGACAAACAGGGAAAGAAGGAGAGGTAACAGATGCAGAGATGAGAGATGAGAAACAAAGATAATTAAAGAGACAAAATGGAGGGAGGGGAACAGACAGAATGAAAAAAAGGGAAATAAAAAAGGGGCAGCAAAGAGCACGGGGTGTTGAGAAAGGAAGATGAGAGAGAGACGGAGAATGACGGATTACGTGTCAGGTGCTCACTCTTTAGGCCCTTGTGGAGAGAGAAAGAGAGAAAGAGACAGAGAGAGCAGAAGAGAGAGAGGCAGAGGGAGATGAGAGGAGGAGAGTCAGAGGAGGCAGAGCAAGCCCTCAGCTATACCATTACAGTGGGATAATAAAGACGTTCTGCTCTGTCACACACAGTATTAGCCCCGCTGTCAAACTGACCCCAAAGTGTCAACAAGTTAATAGCCTGGATATCACCCCTATTCCTTGTCACCAGTCACTAAAGCTGACACACTCATAACTTACAGGGCGAAAATTAATAAATAAGCCCAACACAGATATAAATACGGAGAGGGGACAAAGAAGAGCAATATGAACAGAGGAGATAAGTAAGTAAATAAGATTACAAGCTCTGTTTGTTTATAACACTGAGCCGGGGTGAGAGTGGGACTGGCACACTGTGTGTCTGTGTGTGTGTGTGTGTGTGTGTGTGAGAGGGCCTGAGTGTGTGTGTGTGTGTGTGTGTGTGTGTGTGTGTGAGAGAGAGGGCCTGTGTGTGTGTGTATGTGTGTATGTGTGTGTGAGAGGGCCTGTGTGTGTGTGTGTGTGTGTGTGTGTGTGTGTGAGAGGGCCTGAGTGTGTGTGTGTGTGTGTATGAGAGGGCCTGTGTGTGTGTATGTGTGTGTGTGTGTGTGTGAGAGGACCTGTGTGTGTGTGTGTGTGTGTGTGTGTGTGTGTGTGTGTGTGTGCAAGAGCATGTGTGTGTGAGAGAGAGAGAAAGAGAGAGAGAGAAAGACATGGAGTAAGCAAGAGAGAGAAAGACAGAGAGACAGAGAGTAACAGAGAGAGCATGAGAGAGAGAGAAAGACAGAGAGAGAGTGAGAGAGAGAGAGATAAAGACAGAGAGAGAGAGAGTGAGAGAGAAACAGACAGAGCACTGAAAAGAGTCCCCTCGCCCAGCCACTGAACAGAGCATCACAACCACCAGTCAGCTTCAGGACAGCACTCAAGAAATTCCCAACGGGATTAAACCTAATTATCCCCCCAAAAAAACACAAAAACACAACAAGAACTTAAACAATAAATGGGCCTAAACACAAATTACACCCAGACAAAATACCTAGTCTCAGTCAGACAAACAAAGCAGAAGTAGACACTGACACTGACCAAATGCCATTTTCGTGGCCACAGCCTGTCGACTGGAAAAGGTTTGTCAGTGGTAGGTATGCTTCTCCTTTATAGTATATGTCATTAGTAATTTAGCTGACACTTTACATAGATTAGTTTTTTATTTTTAATCCCTCCACCTCAAGGGATAACGTTTTACATAAATACTGATTTATACAAACATTTGACATACATTAAACAATATTTGGAAAGGATAGCCAGCTGACACTTTTATCTAAGCTCATTTGACCAGTGCTAGTGCTCTCCTGCAGTACTGTTAGGACTAAAGTGTGTAAGATAGTAACTGCATGCATGTGTGCTAGCACTTCATTTGCAAATCTCCCAGTGTGTCGGTGTGGCTGACACGGCAGTAACTGAAATGCTAATCCAAATTGGGGAAGGTAAAAAAAAAAATCAATAATAAAAATCGGCCAGCACAAGAAAACTTGATTGGCCAGGGAAGTTGATGAGGGAGCTGTCTTCCATGTCTGCTTGGTTGAGTGTTTCTGGATAGTAAAATTTTATTATTATTGTTATTAGAGTTCATTGATTTGACAGTACTGCTGTTGATTAAATAGAAAGTTTGCATGCGAGTGAATGGTCGTGTGTGCGTCTGTGTGTGTGTGTATGTGTGTACATGGGTGCGTCTGTGAGTGTGTATGTATGTGTGTGTGAGTGTGCATGTCTGTGTGTGTGTGTATGTGTGTGTACATGGGTATGTGTTTGTGTGTGTGTGTGTACATGGGTGCGTGTCTGTGCGTGTGTGTGTATGTGTGTGTACATGGGTGCGTGTCTGTGTATGTGTTTGTGTGTGTGTGTATCTGTGTGTATATGGGTGCGTGTTTGTGTATTTGCAGTTTTTTTGTCTCTTGTTTCCTCTGCCCTGTCTCTGTCTGCTGCTTCCCCTCAATGTTGCTCGTTGCTGTTCCTTGTTTTTAGTCATTCTCATAAATATTAAAAAGGGCCCTGTTGCAGATTTAAATTGAATTAGCAGGACAATATTTTTTGGCAGCAGCGAGCTCCTATCTACAGCAATTAGTGGGAGACAAGGTTGACAGTAATGGCTAATATGAGCTGGTCCCAGCGGTCCGTATCTGGCGATATAGAGGAACAGGTAGAGGGGCCTGTGGACCACAGAGGGTTGGGGCTAATGCCTTAATGCACAGGCCAGAAGATAATGCCCTGGATTAGCGAGACAACGTTTGTACAGTATCTCCGTAACTCAATCACCCACTTCAGCGTACCAGATTTATTAGTCGTGCTGTTTCCAACTGATTCATCTTCTGAGGGGCGACAGGGGAGACCGGGGGCATTCAGACTGAGAGTGATGAAGAGGGGGGTGCGTGAGACGAGAGAGATGGGGGAGAGAAAGGAGGGGGAGAGAGAGAGAAAGGAGAAAGAGTGAAGGGAGGGAGAGAGAGATAGAGACAGGGGGGAGAGAGAAGGGGGAGAGGGAGAGAGAGAGAGAGAGAGAGAGAGAGAAAGCTGGAATATACATAGATGTCTAGCAGGGTGGAAATCTACGTTGAGAGACCTAGACTGACTAGTTTAATGCCAGTATAGCTGAGATTTTACCTGTATATAGTCTAGCTACATCCTATAGTCGCATCTTTTGCAATCTAGATGGAATTTCACAGACTTCTCACTGACTGCCTCAGAGAGATTAATACATACTTCTGGATATTGCATTTATATACTAGCTTGCGTTTGAAAATAAGAATTGTTTTTTTTCATCATAAAAAATATGCAACTGAGACCGTCTCAGTGCAATCCTACTGCTTCTTCTTCAGTCCACTTTATTTGTTTGTTCTTATTATTTTTATTTACTTTATTCCAAACTCCCACAGCTGGGGAGCCAGAAAATTCAAGAGCAAAAAAACCCTTCTTTTAAAAGAAAACTGCTTAGATGAATGAATTGAATTTGCTTTGATTTTCTGTTTGCTTGTTAATTGCTATCTTCTCATTCCCTCTGTCTACTGGGTATCATCTTTTCTCCCTTGCGTCATTAACATCATAATTGTTTTCTGTTGTATTGATCAATATCCCTCCTTTCACAAAAGCTCCACGACCAGCTACAATTACATTTCACGTTTGGACACATTTCCCCTCCTTTGAGACACAACTGTGTTTTAGCTGTTTCATTATCTTTATTGTGATCACTTCTCTCTTTCAATATCCATGTTTCTGAATCGTCCTCCGTGTGATGTGCTTTGGTACGCATTCCCTGACAGTACAGCTGTTCAACCACATACTGTATATTCAGTCAAATTCATTTATAACAAATAGTTTATTAGGCACGCTTCCCAAGGAGGAGTTTGGAATTTAGTTGGCACGGTGCTTGTAACTGGGAGCTATGGCAAACCAAACTCCATTAGTGGAAGACATTGTGATGAGCCTGAGCCTTGTACAGGAGTAATTTATTACATTTCAGGATTTTAATTTTACAAATATTTTATATTCTAATATATATCATTTTGATGTTTTGTTGCAGGTAAACGTAATGAGAATGTCCAAATTAGAATTATAGCATCAGCTTCCTCCAAAAAAAGAAGAAAAGAAAAGAAAAACAAAACAAGGCAAGGCAAGCCTAGTTCTGTCAGAAACGGAAACTTTTTGGACATGACTGGACCCACTTTTTCCAGAAGACACATCCTTACTATTTAAAGTCAATGAGATGTGAGGCACTATTCCCTGGCTCTCAGGCAATGCTCTATGTCCTAAACCAGGTGGTCGGGCATAAAATGTAGCATAGGATATTAACTGGATTGCACTGTCATAAGTATTTGGACAGTGGTACAATTTCTATTCTTTTGGCTCTGTACTGTAGCATATTGGAATTGAAATGAAACAATGGAAAATACTGAAATTTTAACACGTTAAAATTAAATTAATTTTCACACGTGTGCGTGCGTTTGTATGTGTGTGTGTGTGTGTGTGTGTGTGTGTGTGTGTATGTGTATGTGTGTTTGTGTTTGTGTGACAGTGTGTGTGTGAATGTGCCTGTGTGTGTGTGTGTGTGTGTGTGTGCTTACGCTTAACAGCTTTTTTCAGCATTTTGGGGAACCAAAAGTAATTGGACAGTTGGCTGCTCAGATGTTTCTGATTAGTTAGGTGCATTCGCTTGCCTTTTGTGTGGTCATATGAAAGCTTTCAGTATCGTCTTGTAGGTTTCTTGGCTTTTTATGGCCTTTGGAGTCGGTTTTTGTCATTTGTCAACATGAGGAACATGAGTTGTGCAAATAACAGTCAAGGAAGCCGTTATGAGGCTGAGAAAAAACAAAAAAACAACAACAACAACCAGAGACATAGGCCAAATAATAGGCTTAACAAAACAAAAAAACAGTTTGAAACATCATTCCAATCATTCATCATTTGGATGAGTTAGCTTTATTGGCCTAACCTCAGTATCGCTGGCTATCATTAGCTGGCAGTGGTGATAATGCTCCTTCAAAAAAGCATTTGCCCCCTTTCTGATTTCCTCTATTATTGCATATTTGTCACATTGAATGGTTTCAGATCTTTAGACAAAAATATTAGACTAAGGGAACCTGAGTAAATAAAAAAAAGACATTTCTTAAGTGACTATTTTTAAAGAAAAATAAATGAAACACACATATTGCCCATTTCTCTGGGTCTGACAAAAACCTAAAAAAGCATAATAACTTGGCATAACTGATTCCCAAGACCTCTCTAAAACAAAATATGACATCTCGAAATGAAGAATTCAGATGGAAATAAGAGATTAGTGAACAGGAAAATTCTTTCTGAGTTGAGGAATGCTCACACAGAGAGATTTCTGTTGCTCGTTCTTCTCACTCTGATAAGTGACATAATGTGTGAATTATGTTGAAAATCTGCCAGTGTGCACACAGACATCCACGTACACACACATACACACGTGTGCACACACACAGCCCCCTCCCTGTGTCATATTGTACACTAGTTTCACTGACCGCAGAAGTTCCAGGCTGTTTTATGAGAAAAGAGAGGACAAAATGAGATTCTTTATCCTGTGATTAATGACCACCACCTCCCCCCCCAACACCCACGCCACCACGTTCCCCACACAGGACACCCCTGCCACCTCATTCAATGCGGTCTCTCCCGCTCTCTTTCTCTCTCTCATACCATCATAGAGCCGTTCTGTTAGCTGGACGGTACCTTTGACCCAGACTTAGACACATGACAAAGGACTCTGTATGGGGGAATTGACAGGGTGAAGTGCTAGAAGTTCACGTTTGTTCCCACTTTTGCCCACGCAGTGCCCCCCTGCCCCTAAACCCCCCCCCCCCCCCCCATTCACCCCACCCCCCCTCCACCCTCTGCCCTTGCCGAGTGGCCTTGACAAGTGACAACTGTTGGGAAAGTGAAGTTCAGGAGGTCAGCCACCATCCTCTCGACCCCTATGCCTGGTCCCGGGGGAGATTACACAGTTATCATACTGATGGCACACGCACATACACACATAAACTCACACACACCAACATATGCTTACAACTGCACATACTGGACATACACACAAATACCCACTCACAGATATTTGGTCTGAAACACACACACACACAGACCCACGCACAAACAGACACAGACACACATACACACACACACACACACACACACACACACACACACACATACACACAGGCACACAGACAGACACACACAGTGCAGATTCAAATATCTCTGAATTAAACCGTGACTGAAAAAAAGCAATGTGTTCTATGTGAAAAAAGAGAAAGCGACTGAACGAATCCCTTGAAATTGAGGCCAAACCTCAAATGCCAAACCTCATTCTGGTTGTTCGGATCAGATAAGTGGAGCTGAGCCTACATTTCAACAGTCCCGCTGTGCTCAATGGGAAGAAATCGGATCATGTACAGCACTGTAACTGGGAACTAAGACAGCTTCACCCAGTAGAAAGGCTTCTTTTAAAATGTCCGTTTAAATATTTTATATTGGAGACTATTCATTTTTTACATCATGCCAGCGGCTGCTACCATATCAGCTGTATGGAATGATGTAATGTTTTCCAGGGCTGTCTCACACACCCTCCCCTTGGCCACAGCCCAATCCCCCCAGGCAGTGACTGCACTGACCCCCAAACGTCCTGTCCCACATACTGGACATCTGTCCCTCTAACCATGAACACACTGCTTATCACTGGGGCATCTCGCTACCTCCTACAGCCCAGGAATGTGTGTGTGTGGGTGTGTGTGTGTGTCTGAGTGCGAGAGTGTGTGTGGGTGTGTGTGCCTGTGTGTGTGTATATATGTGCCTGTGTGTGTGTATGTGTGCATGTGTGTGTGTGTTTGTGTGTGTGTGTGTGTGTATATGTGTGTATGAGAGAGAGAGAGAGAGAGAAGAGAGAGAGAGAGAGAGAGAGAGAGAGAGAGAGAGAGAGAGAGAGAGAGAGAGAGAGAGAGAGAGAGAGAGTGAGAGAGAGACCTAAAGCTGAGCAAAAGCTGGAATATAGATGTCTAGCAGGGTGGAAATCTATGTTTAGAGACCTAGATGTTTGACATAAACTGACTAGTTTAATGCCAAGATAGCTCAGGTTTTACCTGTATATAGCCTGGCTATATCCTAGTCGGCTAGAAAACTTTCACTTTTCAACACAAGTGTACAAACCGGATTTTCACCTAGACGGCATTCAGAGGCTTTTCACTGACTTTTCACCCAACAAACTTCACAGGGCAGTTATAACTAGAGCCAGTAGTGCAGAGACAGGGCTGACAAGGTACTTCAACTGGTGTAGCATTCCAAGAGACCTTCTAGGCTACGGATAGGGGAGTTCTGCTTTATGTACCCTGTTATGAGTGGAGCTACTGTGTGCTGTCAATCCCTGGCTCATCTGAACCAAATCAAATTTCGATCTCTGTGACTTTCCGCATCCATAATCTACTCTGCAGTCATACACACTGGCTGAATAACCTGCATTCTCAGGGACAACACACCGCAGAGCTGAAAGAGAGAGAAGGATAGAGCGATGTGGTGATGTATACCCCCTTTCAATTCTATTGTGTCCTTGCCAAGTCCTAACAGTAGATAAATCTAACCTCATGTGACTCATAACACACGATTCTTAAACTTATTTAACCAAACATGAGCCACAGAATTGAAAGAGGGTGTAGTTTCTTTTTCGCATTGGTTCCCCAGAGCAATTTCCATCTTGATGCCAGCTAAGATCTTTTCCCATGGCTGCATGTACAAAATAAACCAGTCAAACAGCAGAACCTGTACGGCCTTGCCCTGTGTATACCTGCCACATACTTACATATCCCATTCTGCCGAATGCATACCTGCCAAACATCTAAATCTAAATTCAATTCAAATAAGCTTTATAGGAATGACCACACATCAGTGTATTGCAAAAGCAATTATTTCCATAAAACAATAATATAAGTAACAATGACTATGTGAACAGTAATAATATACAATAATAATTAATATTGGGGAGCCTCAGGTGATGGGTTTGGGGGGGCTTTCTTGCTAATGGTAAAAAAACACACAGGACAATGTGATGGTCATCCACTGTCCCATCATCCCATTCTGCTTAACGCATATCAGCCAAATATTCAGGACCTGTACAACCTGTAAATCAACAGGACTGCATATTCATGGACCAGGTGGGTGTCAGAGCCTTCAGAAGACTGCCATCAGTTCAGCCAGCCACAATAACGGAACACTCCACAGTCCAGTCCGGCAATACTCACGTAGCCCAATGATAAAACTAGAATAAAAGAAGTCATTAATATACTTCATAAACAAAATAAAAATAACATAGAACACTGCACACACCGTATGCATTTGGGCTGTAAATGAACCGAGCAGGAAAAGACGCAACACATTTTACACCACGAATAAAAGCGCTCAGGGGGAAAACGCCAATTAGAATTTGTCTCAAAACATTTTATTCCACAAATTGTCCTTTATGGTAGTGAAATGTGGGTTCTGCTTACTGAGCAAAACTTTGTATTATAAATTAGTTTTTATTACAACAAAGAAATACTCCAAACAATGCAGGCAAGAGAGAATTAGGCCAAAATCCATTAATTTGCCAAACTTAACTTTTGAAAAAGAAAAGAAAATGATAATTTGCATAATATGAAGAAGCATCTGAAAGTGCTTGCAGACCCAGTCATCAGAAGACTCAGAGCTTCGACAGCCCAGACACGAGCTCTCTCTGCCAGCAGCCCCAGGGCTCAACGCTCACTACACCACACAACCTCCTGACAGCTCAATATAACAATCAGAGAAAACCAAATTATACCACAACCAAAAAAAACAAGGATTGCCTCTTGCAGATAAAGAGAGAGAGAAAGAGAGAGAGAGAGCACATAAATGAGTGAGAGAGAGAGAGATAGAGAGAGCACAGTACCTATAATGCCTACTTGTACCTTTGTCACTTGGCTCACTGCACGCCTTTTGGTTACATTCGCTGTAATCTGTCTGAAAAGCCTAATAATGTTGTCATTCTAATACTTGGGCTCTCGGACTGCGGAGTGAAAGCAGTGAGACGTGGAATAAGCAGCAGAGACTATGAGAGCGAAAGAAACTGGAGAAATGGAGAGAACAAGAGCGAGAGGTCCAGTGTTGGATGTCCAGCATACAGGCTCAGATCCTAAGGGATTTGAAATATGCACATTTCTGTAGTTATGCTTTTTACAGTTCTTTATTATTATTATTATTATTATGTCCTTACTGCTTTCCCCACTATGGCTCACATCGTGCTATTGATTGTGCTGTACATATTGTTTATGTGCTTTGGCAATGCAGAGCGTTGTATTTGTCATGCCAGTAAAGATGATTGTACTTTCATTTAATTCTACAGCGAGAGCAGATAGCCTGTGTGTGCTGGTGATGCACAGCGATAAAATGTCCCTGACTCTCTGTTTAAATAAGCAAACTAAAGGAGCAGCTACTGGAAGACCGCCGACTAGCTAGCACACCCAAGCTCAGAAGTGTACCGTATGCATAGACTGATGACACACCTTTTCAGCCTGCCCCCCACCCCCTTCCCTAACTCCCTGTAATTTCTAATTAGACATGTATGCTGTCTTTTGTAATTGTATACATGTGTATCATGCTTATGTATACAGAAACTGCTGAACTCCTTGGATTTTCACACACAACAGTCTCTAGAGTTTGCAGAGAATGGTTCGAAAAACAAAAAACATCCAGTGAGCAGCAGTTCTGTGGGCAGAAATGTGTTGTTAATGAGAGAGGTCAGAGGAGAAGGGCCAGACTGGTCAACAAAATAATGCAGGAAAATAACCACACATTACAACAGTGGTATGCAGAAGAGCATCTCTGAACACACAACGCTTCAAACCTCTTAAGTGAATAGGCTACAGCAACTGAAGACCACTAAGTCAAAAGAATAAGTCTAATAAATACCTAATAAAGTGCTCACTGAGTGTATGTACATATGTATGTATTACAGGGATGAGAGAGCTAGCCATGACATAACCCTGCCAGAAGCAAGTTTTTATATATTTTCCAGGGCAGGAAGTTGCTTCTTTCTGATCTGAAGGAATCTGAGGGGGTTTTTAACAGAATGTGGCGAGGGATTGAGTCATGATTATGGGTAAATGCCGACAAGCAGACCTGACTGCCAAAAGAGGACCGGCCGCGTTCACGCTGCCAGCTCACAGAGAGAGAGAGTGAGAGAGAGAGGGCCGGGTTTTTATTTTCATCAGTCTGTCACATCCTAATGACCTCATTCAGGAGATGATCAGCCCTGCTCGAAATAGTTATGTTAATATGAGTGCATATGTCCGTTTGGGGTGCACATGTGCAACTCTGCCCCCAACCCCCTCCTCCCCCACCCCTTCCCTGAGCCCCCCCTGAGACCTCCCACCCCCCAAACCCTCCCCCCCACCCCCCAAACCCTCCCCCCCACCCCCCCATGCGCCAGGTCTGGCAGCAGTGCCCCTACCAAGCCTGGGACTCAGCTGTCATTAATCTGCACCAAGACTCCCTGAAGAGATCCATTCGCAGAGGGGAAAAGACTGCAGAAAAAATCGCCCATAATTCCACAGTCTTGTAATATGTGCTCTCCAGTGCAAATCAATACTTTACCAAACTCAGCATTCATCAACGGAAAAAACCTTCACATGTTTTCATTACACTGACCAGCCTATGTATAGGTGTAAGAAAGGTGCAATTTACCGAGAGTAAAATATAGGATTCACATATAAAAATACATCTATGGGAACAGGGATGCATGTGTGATGGTGGTGGGCTTGTTTCCAAGCTGAGCCGTCCAAACGGGGCAAATACAGTACCTGTCACCCCTATGCTGGGCACTGACCATTGAAGAGAAGGATTGGTGTAATATCCCAGTGATGGACTGGCATTCTGCCCAGGAAGTGTAATTGCTTGTCAAAAACTGTTTCCACGGCACAGAAGCTTGGATAGACTCTAAAGCCACACGGCGACTCATTCCTGAGCTGAAAAAAACACTCAAGTAATAATTGGATTGCTGTAATATAATCATTATGCATAGTCATAACATCATCACTGACGTTATTGATATTTGCCATCATTAAACTGTTTCACATACTCTAATTCGGGAAAAGTCATTGACGCTGACATTTAAGTGTCTTCATTTTTTTGTTTGTTTTTGAAGTCATCATGATTCCTAATACATTCATACACAAATAGACAAAATCATATATTGACTGTGTGGGGCATGTTCTTTGAAATGTGTTCAATAATAATTATATTTATTTCTTAATTCACTCAAAAGCAAATGCTGCTATCTGCTGGTCAAATTCGGTATACTCTCCATAAGCAAAGGATTAGCAATTCATTATCATAAACTAAAAATATAGTACTGTTGTAGTGTCAAAGGGTTTGCACACTTTCCCTGTGTGTACTAGCAATGAAAACTTGATAAAACATAATTGAAATATTTTCCTCTCTGTTAATATTCCTTACCAATATGGCGCTTCCAATATGTCAAAAATATATAAATAAATGAATAAACTAAATGCTGCACGTCGATTGGACGAGGCGTACCAGATGATTGTCCAATAGCATCGGGCCTTGGGAAAACGCTGTTTCGTGGAAAGCGAACCAGGTCGCGGTATAGTACGAAAAAATGGCCGCGCTTTCTACTGAATTTGGAGATTTGGTGCAGATTAAAAAGCAACTTATTTACGTGATAACACTTTGTAGAGAGAGGGGACTCGTCCACAGTGTAAAATGGTGAGTTACATTTTTTTAATCACACAAATTTGGTGTCTCTTCTAAGTAGCTTGGGACCCAGTAGCAGCTGGTCGTGTTTGGGTACGCTAGTTATGCTAGCTAGTTAGCTGGCTAGGCGATGGAGATCTGTCACTTTGCTTCGCAGTGTTTAGTGAGCAATTTACAATTGTGTTGTCACTTAGTGAGTAATTCAGAGTGCTGGTTGGGTGCAATTTTCGAAATGAACATGTATTATTTACAGAGAGTATTTGGCCTGTTAGCCAGCTAGCTACCTTAGCTGAGCATCTGTGCAGTTTCAACATTTAGCTCAATGTAGTTTCTGTAAGTTAACTGTTAGCTAACATCTAGTAACGCTCTTCATGTTAATACGTAATTTCAAATAAAAACCGTACCTGCATTAAATGGTTTGCTAACTGGCTCAGTTCATTAGTTAATCTATATCTTCTTCAGTGAGGAGAATTCTGCATTTCTATTTCTGGATGTTGACGTAATTGTTTTCAGGGCGTCAGAGTTGGCGTTTGCCTTGAACCCGCTCCCCATGAATGAGCTGCCCCCTCCTCCTCCCTTCACTGAGGTACAACATGGGTGTTCTTCGATGGACAGTACAGTATTAGAGACTTGTAGCTGCTGGTTCTTGTGTTTTGTGATTATTTCAGTCAGTCAATAGTTCACTGCAACAGGTGAAGTGTAACGGTAATGACATGATGAATTGAGGTAATTTATGAAACTATCAAAACAAAAAAAAGTGAATCACAGGAAAAGGTGGAAATATATATTTTTTTCTAGGCAGAAAGCAGAAATGTGTGTCGATCATGTCGTGTCTTGTGTAGAATGCTAGTGTTTCCAGATCACACAGTGTGCTGTGCAGTTGTGACCCTCCATTTCCCACTACAGGAAGATGCCCAGGATCTGGATGTGCTGAGTCTGGCCAAGTCCTACTTCGACCTGAAGGAGTACGACCGTGCCGCCTATTTTCTGCGAGGCTGTCGCAGCCAGAAGGCCTACTTCCTGTACATGTACTCCCGGTACCTGGTGAGGATCTGAAATGATGGGGGTTGGCGAGCCACACACTTGATGAACTTCAGCTGCATCACATATCACCGTCCAATGATAATGTGCAGACAGATTCAAAACATACTCAAGCTTACCTTTTCATGGGGGGGAAGAGATCTTATATAAAAACATAACATGACAAGAGTGCCTTTATGTGTCCCTGAGGGGGATTAACTGTAGTAACACCTACATAAACATGAAGTGAAAAGGTATAAAAAAATATAGTTATACAACATAACACCAGTCGGCCTGTTGAGTGGGTGATACGATTGGTCGACTCGCAACAATTAATTGGCAAAATTGTATAAATGTCGTTAATAATGATTGTAATCTGCTCGCATTACAAATGTTTTTTGTCTCCTTTTTTAACCCCCTGCAGTCTGGAGAGAAGAAGAAGGATGATGAGACCGTGGACAGCCTGGGTAAGATTCTGTAACCGCCTACCTGTGACTGCGCTATGGTGATTGGCTGTGGCCGTTCCTGTCTGTGTTGTGATGGGCTGCAGGGCCCTGGTTAGACTGGGTTAGACCGTGTTCTGTGTGAACACTACCTGTAACTGCCTTTCCGGACAGATTAGCTGAGGCTCACTGTGACTGCGCTGTGGTGATTGGCCGGTGGGTGTGTGTTTCCTGTGCTGTGATTGGCTGCAGGGCCCCTGGAGAAGGGCCAGGTGCGGAACGAGGCACTGAGGGAGCTGAGGGTGGAGCTCAGTAAGAAGCACCAGGCCGGAGAGCTGGACGGGTTCACTCTCTACCTGTACGCACCTGGCACACCTGGCACACCTGACACACCTGGAAACAGCACACACGCGTCCCCTCCTACCACTCACCTACACGCAGACTGCTCCTACTCTGTCACCTACACGCAGGCTACACAGACACTCGCATTCTTTCTTCTACTTCTCTCTCTGTCACACAGACACTCTCCTTTCTATCTGTCACTCACACAGACTCTCACTCTCTCTCACACATTCATACAGATTCTCTCTCCAGGTTTTACACACTCATACATAGACCCTTTTCTGTCTCTGTCTCTCACATGTACATTCTCTCTCTCTCTCTCTCTCTCTCTCTCTCTCTCAGGTATGGCGTGGTTCTGCGGAAGCTGGACCTGCTGAAGGAGGCGGTGGACGTGTTCGTGGAGGCCACTCACGCCCTCCCTCTGCACTGGGGGGCCTGGCTGGAGCTGTGCAACCTCATCACCAACATAGAGATGGTACTGCACTGATTACTGACCCACACTGACTACTGACCCAGACTGTTACCTCATCACCAACATAGAGATGGTACTGCACTGATTACTGACCCACACTGACTACTGACCCAGACTGTTACCTCATCACCAACATAGAGATGGTACTGCACTGACTACTGACCCACACTGACTACTGACCCAGACTGTTACCTCATCACCAACATAGAGATGGTACTGCACTGACTACTGACCCACACTGACTACTGACCCAGACTGTTACCTCATCACCAACATAGAGATGGTACTGCACTGACTACTGACCCACACTGACCCAGACTGATACCTCATCACCAACATAAGATGGTACTGCACTGACTACTGCCCTGACTACTGACCCGCACTGACTACTGCCCTGACTACTGACCCAGACCCATACCTCATCACCAACATAGAGATGGTACTGCACTGACTACTGACCCACCCTGAATACTGCCCTGACTACTGACCCAGACTGACTACTGCCCTGACTACTGACCGATACTGATACCTCATCACCAACATAGAGATGGTACTGCTATGACCCACACTGACTACTGACCTGCCCTGACTACTGACCCAGACTGATACCTCATCATCAACAAAGAGGTGATTCTTCATTGACCACTGACCACTGACCGGATAAACTAGATAAAGATTGTTTTTGTACTTAAAACCACACAAACATTGTCTAATGGCTATCAGGACTATAAAATAAAACACTGGAGAGCTGTAAAATAAAGGACCTTTAAATATGTGGTTGTTTGTGCATCTGCCCCAGCTGAAGGCCCTGTCCCTGCCAGACTGCTGGATGCGGGATTTCTTCCTGGCGCACATGTACACAGAGCTGCAGATGATCAAGGAGGCCCTGCAGAAGTACCAGAGCCTCATCGACGCCGGCTTCTCCAAGAGCACCTACATCATCTCTCAGATCGCCGTGGCCTATCACAACATCCGAGGTCAGCGGCCCCGCCCCCTCGCGTGTGTTCGCCTGTCCCTCTCCCCGGGCCTAGACCGCCAGTGCGCTTCTGCTGTGGTACTGCCGAGAGCTTGTGCTGATTGGACGAGAGGCCTGTCACTCACTGACAACTAATAAAAACTGGGCTCACGATTGGAGGAAACTAATGTAATGACAAACCAACGAGCTCTCCCTGATTTAAACCCACCCCACCCACAGTAAGCACAGTGGTGCTGCTCAGTACTTATTGGAGGAGAGCTTGTAATTGGATGAAACTAATGGTACAGACAACCCAATGGACTCTATTTTAACCCACACCTTTTTCCCTTTCTCTTTGTCTCTTAGCTTTGTATTTTTACATAGTATTCATTTCTTCAACTGGAGCCATACTGCTGTGTGCGTCAGCTGTACTGTGTAAATTCAAGTTAAGTGCTTGAAGTTGAGTCATGTCCTGCCTTTACAGGCTCCCAGTGATAGACATTGATGAAGCAGCCAGT
Source organism: Conger conger (assembly GCF_963514075.1). NCBI lineage: Eukaryota > Metazoa > Chordata > Actinopteri > Anguilliformes > Congridae > Conger > Conger conger. Next base: position 21,392,375 of record NC_083766.1, on the reverse strand, counting down.
CCTTGAAGCCTTGCTGGCTGGGCCCCTGCTGCAGTCGGTCTATTTCCGTACATCCTTTAGTGCTGTACTGTACAGGAGCTGAGCACAGTCCGTACCATCTCCCTGTTCAACCAGCTGTGTGCCCTCTGTGTGCTGTAGATATAGACCAGGCCCTGTATACACTGTGTTCCCTCTCTGTGCTGTAGATATAGACCAGGCCCTGTACAAACTGTGTTCCCTCTGTGTGCTGTAGGTATAGACCAGGCCCTGTATAAACTGTGTTCCCTCTGTGTGCTGTAGATATAGACCAGGCCCTGTATAAACTGTGTTCCCTCTCTGTGCTGTAGATATAGACCAGGCCCTGTACAAACTGTGTTCCCTCTGTGTGCTGTAGGTATAGACCAGGCCCTGTATAAACTGCGTTCCCTCTCTGTGCTGTAGATATAGACCAGGCCCTGTCCCTGTTCAATGAGCTGAGGGAGCAGGACCCCTTCCGCATAGAGAACATGGACACCTTCTCCAACCTGCTCTACGTCAGGGTGAGCCCCAGCCCCAACGCAGCGGGAAGACGCAAGCACACTGTCTATGTGTCTGTCTGTCTCTGTCTGCAGGCTCCAGCCCTGTTTGTCTGTCTCCTGGCTTCAGCTCTAACTGTCTGTGAATCTGCCTCATCTTTCCTTGAACCTGTACGTGTTCCTGTCTGTGAATCTGTCGTCTGTCTGTCTGGTGTCAGATACGCCCAGTATTTTCTGTGTGTGTGTGTGTGTGTGTGTGTGTGTGTGTGAGAGAGTGAGAGTGAGAGTGAGAGTGAGAGTGAGTGTGTGAGTGTGTGAAGCAGTGAGTGTGTCTGAAACGCTGTGTGTCTCCTCAGAGCATGAAGCCGGAGCTAAGTTACCTGGCTCACAGCCTGGTGGAGATCGACAAGTACAGGGTGGAGACGTGCTGTGTGATCGGTCAGTGAACGTGCCGGTCTCTCTCCCTCCCTTTCTATTTTCTACTTCCTGTCTGATGAGGAGGTGGTCTCTCTCTCCCTCTGTTTGTCAAACAAGACACACACACACACGCACACATTCATTATCTGTCTCCTTCTCCTTCACAGTCACACACATTCTCACTCTCTCACACACACACATTCATTCTCTCTCTTTCTGTTTCTCACACACATTCTCTCTTTCACACAATACACACACATTCATTCTTTCTCTCTCTCTCTCTCACACACACACACACACACACATTACATTACATTACATTACATGGCATTTAGCAGATGCTCTTATCCAGAGCGACGTACGACGAAGTGCAGATCAAACACAAGTATAAGTGCGAAGAGGACCTGAGAGGACAGTACAGTTCTGAGTCCTGGTGTAAACATACAGATAATCAGAACCCTTGAAGAATACAATCAACTTCCAAACTAGCATACCGCAGTTGACAGCTAGAATACCCTGAGTACAACAATACAATAGCTAATACAAAAAAAACAACAATATCTATACAATCTATACATAAGTGCCATTACGGTCTATGGCATATATGAGGCTAATCATGGTGGTGAGTTAGGGAGGGAAAGATGTAGCCTGAAGACTCAGTGAGGTTGTGAGATGCCTGGTCTCTCTCCGTGTCCCTGTGTGACGGTGCTCTCTCCCCTGTGTTTAGGGAACTACTACAGCCTGCGGTCGCAGCATGAGAAGGCTGCTCTGTACTTCCAGCGGGCCCTGAAGCTGAACCCTCGCTGCCTGGGGGCCTGGACCCTCATGGGCCACGAGTACATGGAGATGAAGAACACCTCCGCCGCCATCCAGGCCTACAGGTAATGCAGAACTACACACACACACACACACGCACACACACACACACACACACACACACACACACACACACACACACACACACACACTGTTCTTACTCCAATGTGCTCTGCTGCCATCCAGGCCTACAGGTAATGCACACACACACACACACATACTGTTCTTACCCCAATGTGCTCTGCTGCCATCCAGGCCTACAGGCAATGCGCAACTACGCACGCACGCACGCGCACACACACACACACACACACACACACACACACACACTGCAGGTAACGCACACCCTGCACATCTCTCCACACATATATTCTCTCTCATACACACACTGACTCTAACATGCTATTGCATTGATTAGACACGCCATTGAGGTGAACAAGCGGGACTACCGGGCCTGGTATGGACTGGGACAGACCTATGAGATCCTGAAGATGCCCTTCTACTGCCTGTACTACTACCGAAGGGCTCACCAGCTCAGGTGTGTGTGTGTTTCTTTGCATGTGGCAGTTTTCCCTGGGGAGGAGCTTGTGGCAGGTCACAGGCCTTTACATTACGTTACATTATATTACATGCCATTTGGCAGATGCTTTTATCCAAAGCATTAACTACGATACCTGATCTACTTGCAAAAATGGAAAAATAAGCTGAGAATCCCTTTGGTGTCCCCTGGAACAATTCAGGGTTAAGGACCTTGCTCAAGGGCCCAACAACTGTGCTGATCTTATTGTGGCCTCACCGGGGATTGAACCACCGACCTTACGGGTCCCAGTCATGTACCTTAGCCACTACGCTACAGGCCACCTACTGGCACTAGTCTAGTTGCCCTTCTCTGTACCTGATTGTTGTATATGCATGTTTGTGTGTGATGTCATAATGAAAGTGTACTCTCTGGGCAGGCCCAATGACTCGCGCATGCTGGTGGCTCTGGGGGAGTGCTACGAGAAACTCTCCCAACAGGTGGAAGCCAAAAAGGTCAGCTCTCGCCCTGGTGTAGGGGCTAGTGATGTTTCCTTCAGTCACACTCATAGCATAAATTGAGCGCTGCATGTTTATTGTAATGACGCTCGCTTCTCCCCCTGTGCGGCAGTGTTACTGGAGGGCGAACTCCGTCGGGGATGTGGAGAGAATGGCGCTGCTCAAACTGGCCAAGTAAGAGTGTGTGTGTGATGGACCTGTTCAACTTCCTGTTTTATGCATGGTTCTTTGCATTTCCATTTTCTGTAAATAAATATGTTCTTGAAATTACCCAATCCAAATATTTGTTCAAAATAATCTTGACAGCAACTATACATGTGAGCATTGATTTGTACTAGACATTGATAGGAACAAGCCCTCCACATGTACGTATGTGTGTTGGCACAGACATCACTGGAACATCAAATCTTTCACTTTGAGCTGAGCCAGGTAACTAAATTTGGTGGAACCAGCTCCTAAAGCCTATTGACACAGAAGGAGCATTTTTGGAATATGGCGCAGAGCATTTCTAAGATCGGGTGAAGCGGTTGTGTAATGTTGTTTGGGTAATGCTACAGCGTATGTGCAACGTTGTGTGAAGTGTTTGTATAATGTTCTCTACCACTCTGGTCAGACTCCACGAGCAGCTGAACGAATCGGACGAAGCCGCCCACTGTTACATCATCTACATCCAGGACATCTTCTCCTCTGTGGTGAGTCGGAATGCCTCCAACCTCCCAATGCACATACGATCGGTGCCGTGCAAGCCAAAGGGATTCTCAGCTTATTTTTCCATTTTTCCAAGTAGATCAAGTATCCGAGTTAATGCGCAAGGAGTTTTGAGCTTTGTTTTTGATTTACCGATAGTCGCCAAACCTTTTGCAGACATTTTCATTAGAATTTCATGGGAATTTAAGGAGATATTTTTTTTTTTTAGCTTTTTCAACTGACCATTCTATTGCTTTGCTCTATAAGACAAATGAAAACCGACTGTAAAGTTTTAAGGTTAGAGCTTTGCATTTGAATTCAAATTCAGCTTTTCTTGGGTTTTCTTTTTATATCCTTTCACTTGTTTTATATCCTTTTACCTGTTTTACGTTTGTTGTTGGATAAACAAAATGAAATGGGGATGAAATGAAGACATAAGTTCAGCATCTTGACGTGTAGGGTCTGAAGATACTCTCCTTCTCCCTCCCTCCCTCTCTCTCTCTCTCCCTCCCTCTCTCTCTCCCTCCCTCTCTCTCTCTCCCTCCCTCTCTCTCTCTCCCTCCCTCTCCCCCTCTCTCTCTCTCCCTCCCTTGCTCTCTCTCCCTCCCTCGCTCTCTCTCTTTCCCTCTCTCTGTCTCTCTGTCCCTCTCTCTCTCTGTCCCTCTCTCTCCCTCCCTCTCCCCCTCTCTCTCCCTCCCTCTCTCTCTTTCTCTCTCTCTGTCTCTCTGTCCCTCTCTCTCTCCCTCCCTCCCCCCCTCTCTCTCCCCCTCTCCCTCCCTCCCCCTCCCTCCATCTCTCTCTCCCTCTCTCTGCAGGAGCGTGTGGAGCATGTGGAGGTGAGCACAGCGCTGCGGTACCTGGGACAGTACTACTTCAAGAACAAGCGCTACGACGAGGCCTCTCTCTGTGCCCAGCGCTGCTGCGACTACAACGACGTGAGTGCCCCCTGCAGGGCTAATGATCCTCAGCACTGTTTCTGCCCTCAACACCCTGCAGGGCTAATGATCCTCAGCACTGTTTCTGCCCTCAACACCCTGCAGGGCTAATGATCCTCAGCACTGCTTCTGCCCCCAACACCCTGCAGGGCTAATGATCCTCAGCACTGTTTCTGCCCTCAACACCCTGCAGGGCTAATGATCCTCAGCACTGTTTCTGCCCCCAACACCCTGCAGGGCTAATGATCCTCAGCACTGCTTCTGCCCCCAACACCCTGCAGGGCTAATGATCCTCAGCACTGCTTCTGCCCCCAACACCCTGCAGGGCTAATGATCCTCAGCACTGCTTCTGCCCCCAACACCCTGCAGGGCTAATGATCCTCAGCACTGTTTCTGCCCCCAACACCCTGCAGGGCTAATGATCCTCAGCACTGCTTCTGCCCCCAACACCCTGCAGGGCTAATGATCCTCAGCACTGTTTCTGCCCTCAACACCCTGCAGGGCTAATGATCCTCAGCACTGTTTCTGCCCTCAACAGCACCCTGTCTCACGCTTCGTGTACTGAGAAGCTCCCAGCAGATTTGCCATCGTGGTTAGTATGATTGTCTCATGGAGAAGACCACGATTCAAGGCTCACCTGTTCCTTTTTTTTTTTTTTCTGTTTCACTCACTTTTTACAAAAAATGATGAAACAAATTATATTATAACTCCGTTTGGGGAAAGGCTTTTTAAGTGAAATGGGTCCATTGGAGAAACTCGATTTAGAGGGTAGAATGGAGTTAATAACATGAAGCAATAAACGGCCGTCTGCCCCCAGGATGCAGTTGAGCGCAGAAAAGATGCATGGAGCACACTGATCTCAGACCTGTCTCTCCCCGCAGGCTCGAGAGGAAGGGAAGGCCCTCCTGAGGCAGATCTCGCAGGTCCGAGATCAGGGCGAGGGCTCATCGGCCGACCTCTCGCTCCCCTGCGTCTTCGGATCACTGTCCAACAACAACACCCCGGTCCGGCGCGTGTCCCCCCTGGACCTGTCCTCGGTCACCCCCTGACCCCGCCGGCTCCTCTCCCACCCGCTCCTCTCCTCCTCTCCTCCGTTTCATGACCTGCCCCCCCCCCCCCACCTGACCCCACGGACGAGTGCTCCCGTCACCCATGAACAGGTCCCTTGTAAATGTACCCAGATGCACGTGCAGCTAAAATCACAGGCAACCAAAGTGTGGGTGAGATTGAGTGTGAAAGAAGGTCGTTGTGAAGAACTACAGAAAAGCACGTTCGGATTTAGCTGGACTGGATCACGTTATCCCTTGTTGAGCTGCCTACCTCTTGTTTTCGCATGAGTGTTGTGCGCCTACCTTATCTCTGTCTGGAGCAGGCTTTCACCAGGAGTGCTGTTGGCCCAGAGAGGGGGGGGGGGGGTTGAAGTGGAGAGGTGCAGTATTAAATTTAAGTAGCCGGGAAGACCAGACTTGGGGCTCTACGGACGAAAGATTCAGCAAAACAGAACCAGCTGGCTTTCCTGAATTTTACGGCATTTTCTGCATGTGTGCTTATGTTCAGCCAATGACCAGTGTGTGAGAATAAAGAAGACCATTTGTAGTAAAGTACTACTTTGTAAAGGGAACTTGCATTATGTAGGTATGTGTGAATGTAGGTATAATTTGTGTGAGGATAAATGAAGTTGTTGATTTATACACCGAGTGGTAATTTGTCCCTGAAAGGTCCAAGTCAAGCCCTTCATCCACATGCTCAAGACAAACTCTTTATTTACCACTTGTGATATTTTATCATCTTCAAGGCCATCGATTGGCTCTTGCTGCTCCAGTGCATTCAGCGTAGTGACCCACGGTCACCCATGGTCTGATTGGTGCTGGGGGGATTGGATGATTGGTTCTGCCATCACAGGATGGCGTATGATTGGCTGCTGTGTTGCCAGGGGAAAGTGTGTTCAATTGGGAAAATGTTTCCTTTGAATGGTGTGCAACATTGTGCAACAGGCTTTGACGTAGGTTTTCACCCATTTGGTGAGTGTAGTGTAGTGAGTAACTTAGGCGTATGTTTTAAAGCCCAGAGAACGTACAGAAAGGCCACAAACTGTATTTCGTCTTCAACTGATCTTAATTTCCAAAATGGTGGACAGCAGAATTAAAAAGCAGTTTGATTTCAGCAACACTTTGGGCAGGAATTCAGAAATTCTGAATTTTAATGAATGTGATCAAAGTACAGAAGGCTTCAAAGAAAAACACAAACCAAAGCAAGATTAAAGTGAAATTGCTTTATATCTGCATTCATTTAACTGCACTGTCATCTCCCAAATTACATGCAAGCTTACCCCAAAAAACAGTAAAAAGTAAAATACTTGCTGAATTGCTGTATAAAACGTTATTGCTTTTTATTTTTTTAAATGTTGATATCTTCATATAAAAATAAAGTATTTCTTCAGGCCACTGACCTGTTCAGAGTGCCTGTAATTTCAGTCCAATCACTCCTGAGGAACAGTTGGTGCCTAAAGCTGAACAGCTGGGTTCCATCAGCGACTGTCTGAAAAGAGCCAATCGGTGCAGAGTGGGGAATGTTGTCGGGGTTACGGGGTGCAAAATCAATTCAAATCTCTCGATGGCAAGCCTCGCTTCCACCCATTATTCTTTATTATTTCTGAATACACACCCGGCTGTCTATAGTAATGAGTATTTATGGTGTCCTTCTGAATGGTAGAGGCCAATGGTTCACCATCTTTATCATCTCATTGAAGGAAACCTGCCACAGATGCTAGTTTTAACCATTTATTGCAAACGGGTCAATTCAAACCTTAATTCTGCCAACTGATTAAATTATTGCTTGGCGAATTCCCACAATTTGAACTGAATACAAGTAGGATTTATAGATGTTCATGCACAGCTCACAAAAAATTGGAAGTAGCAAGTTTTCCACAAAAGTATAAAAGTTCCCTAGAAAAACAAGATTTTTGGATATACATGGTAGTGTGTGCACAAGATTTGTTTTGCATAAGATTTAAAAGGTTAACATGGAGACAGAACAAGACACACAGAAAAGGGTACATATTTACACGAAGCTATGAAAGGACAGTGAAATCTCACTAAAAATGCTTGTGCAGCCTCTCCCAATGTGAAAACACTCCCGTGGCCTGGACACAAGCTCAGTGTTGGCGGGACGAACAACGGTTTCTTTCCACTCCCAACAAAAAGCAAAGGAAAGAGTCACTCATTTCAATCCCAAGCATTTTTTTCACCCAATGTTTTCAGCCATCGTTTTAACTTTATATAAAAAAAAGAAAAAAAACTTGATGGGACATCTTGACTTGATCCAATGACGGCAGTCACAAGTCAGTCTGGACAATACCCAAAACCCAGTGCCCAGACAGGGACACAGGTTGAGGGAGTTGCAGGAGGAGGTGGGGGAACCCTTCACCCCCTCAGTGTCAGTAGTTGGCCCTGCCGAGGGGGGTCTGCTGCCGGGACCTCAGGACGCGGGCGTAGGGCGTGTTCGGGGAGGAAGGGGCGAGTGTGGCTGGGACCTTCTTGGACGGGGTGCGTGCGGGGAACAGGGAGCGGAAGAAGGGCCGTTTTTCTGGGTGCAGGTTCTCGGCGTTGGGCCCCGCTCCCTCGCAGCCCCTCTTCCTGCAGGACCCCGGGGTCGGAGGGGCCCCAGGGGCCCGCTGCGTCTGCAGCTGGGCCAGGCTGTCCGTCTTCTTACGGAGGTCCATCTTCACCAGGAGCAGGCCGTTCTGCAGCTCCACCAGCGACTGGTCCTGAGCACACGAGCAGGCAGGGACGGTGAGGGCGGGGAGGAGGAGTGAACAGCATTGGTATTAGCGAGGAGGAGTGAACAGCATTAGTGTTAGCGAGGAGTGTCAGAGCGAGGAGGAGTGAACAGGTGGAGTGAACAGAATTAGTGTTAGCGAGGAGTGAACAGGAGGAGTAAACCGCATTAGTGTCGGAGAGCCAGGAGGGAGCAGGAGTGAACAGCATTAGGGAGGTAAATGGAGTAATTTTGAGATGTGGGTGATGGGATTATTAGAATAAATGGTAATTGGGAGATGGGGTGATGGGATTAGAGAGGTTAATGTGTAATTGGGAGATGGTTTCAGTGGGGTAAATTTGTAATGTGTAATTTGGAGATGTAGTGATGGTGTATGCCAGAGGCAGAAGGTCCAGGATTAAATAAGTGCAGAACGTGTTCATTCTTTTGTCTTAGGCAAAAAGACTGCAGACCAGGCAGTGACCAGAGAGAGAGAGGGGGACGGAGAAAGAGGAAGGGAAACAGTCAAAGTGAAAAGATTCAAAGAGCATAAGGTTTCATGTACAATGTTGCCCAGTGGTTCCCAACCCTGTTCCTGAAGATCTATGGTGGTTTTTCACTCCAGCTCAAACAAAGCACACCTCATTCAACAGAGCTGCCAATTAGTAGAATCAGATGCGCCAAATTAGGTTTGAAATTAAATCCTACAGGATGGCCGAACAGGATTGGGAACCACAGGTGCAGACAAACTCCATGGATCACAAAATCTGGCCCTTGAATCCAAATCCAGCCCTGGTTGTTCTCTCCTGGGCAATTAACTGTACATCTAATGCTACCGATTGTCCAGACTGTATTCACAACTGACTCTCAGGTAAAAGGATGGAGCAGTTCTCGAGGACCGTGATTTGACGATGATCCCTGCTGTAAAGGGTTAACCCTTTCAGTCCCAAGAGTGCCATATGGCACTAAACCTTTTCAACCAATCAGAATTATTGCAATACTTTTATTTTTAGCCCCTGTTAAAACCCAACTAAATTCTCAACTTTCTCAATCAAAGCCAAAACCCTGTGGCATTTGGGTGGGGCCGCTTCATATAGGTCTTGGGGGGGCAGACGGGTTAAAGGCGCGGTTCTGTACCTGTTTGGCGAGCGTTTCGTCGGCCATGTTGAGGGCGTGCCGCAGCCTCTCCCCGCCGGTGTTGCGGCAGCAAGCCCTCTCTGCAGCCTGCAGGCCCATGCCCACCCGCTGCAGGTCAGCACGCAGCTGCCTCAGGCCCTGTGACACGCAGGGACACGCAGGGACACGCAGGGACACGCAGGGACACGCAGGGACACGCAGGGACACGCAGGGACACACAGGGACACACAGGTTCATTGGCATGCTCTGTAATAAGCACAAATGTGTTGAAATGCACAGGAACAGATGCCGAAATGACAGCTGATGCTTTTATCCAAAGGGACTTACAGTTGATTAGACTAGGTAGGGGCAATTTGGGGTTAAGGGCCTTGCTCAGGGGCCCAACAGCTACACTGATCCTATTGTGGTTACACCAGGGCTTGAACCACCAACCTTCCAGGTCCCAGTCAACCACCTTGTCCACTAGACTACAGGCTCCCCTGCAGACGCGCTGTAGTGCACAGACACGCTGAACTGCACAGACGCGCTGTAGTGCACAGACACGCTGAACTGCACAGACGCGCTGTAGTGCACAGACACGCTGAACTGCACAGATGCGCTGTAGTGTACAGACGGGCTGTAGTGTACAGGCACACTGAACTGCACAGACACGCTGAACTGCATAGACGCACTGAACTGCACAGACGCACTGAACTGCACAGACGCGCCGTGGTTCACATACGGGCTGTAGTGTACAGACGCATGCGCTACTCACCCTCTGTCCCTCCTCCAGCTTGCGGTCCACAGCGTTGGTGAGTGCTCCGGTGGGGGCCGGGAGGCAGAGCAGGCCCTGGTACCGCCTCAGCTCTGGAGGGGTCAAACAGTCAATAATAATACTCCATTTCACACACTCTGCTCTCCCAGTGCATTCAAGTTGTGCAACAAGTCTTTTAGTCTTTTAAGTCTTTAAATCGTTTCTCCTCTCAAGAAGAAATTATCTGCTTGTTTTAAGGTTACTACCCCAAAGGGAAATCTTGAAATGAGTCACTCACCTTACTGGCAATATTATTATTATTTTTGCAAAAAAGTAATAGAAATGAGTCAAATTGCAAAGCTAAAATACTAGTTGAAATCAACTTTTTTTCTATTTGAAGTGTTCCATTGACACGGTCTCTTTTATTTTTACTTGATACAATTCAGGTGGAGTAAACTGCTGCAGCACATGTGAATGGTAAATGGTTCATACACACACTCACACACCGACGGCGATTGCCCTTACTGCCTGAACCATGTTGTGCGTGTGGATTTGAACACGCAGCCCTGCAGTTGCAAATTCAGCCCTGAATCCTCAAAGCCTTATTAAAGTGTGGGCAAAATGTGTTTGAATGAACTGCCTGTGTGAGTACTACTACAGTGCCGAACGAGGCTCTTAAACGCCATGCTAACGGCTAAACAGCTGCACATGGTCCGGGCCAGCGCGGTGCTAAGCGTGACTGGACCCCTGACCCACGTCAGGAGCAGTGTGGGGGGGAAACGGTGCCGTGCTCCTGGGCCGCTCACCTTGCGTCTTCTCCAGCAGTTCAGCCCGGCAGCGCTCCAGCTCCCCCTGCACCAGGCTGAGCTCCCCGGGCGGGGGCAGGGACAGGGTGGAGCAGGAGGCCAGCCTCCGGGAGCGGCGGAGCCCCTCCTGCTTCGGGGGTTCCTTCGGGGGTTCCTCCGGGGCCGCGGCCGGGGCCGGGGCCGGGGCCGGGCTGACGGGGGCCACGTCCTGGGACCCTCTCCTCTCCTTCAGCTGCGCCGTCAGATGAGCGATCTGCTCATCCCGCTCCTGAGAGATGAGGGGTTCGATTCAATTTCAACTTCATTTGTGTAGCTCTTTTCACAGCAGACTGCCCCAGAGACGCTTTACAGAGTAACAGAAGGGAAGAGAAATGGGGGAAAGGGAGGGAGAGATTTCTCCACCATGTTGCACCTTCCCTCTGAGCCTATCCGAGCCAACTGAGAAAAGCAGCCTAAAACAGCTTCCTGACCACTACTTCCTGTCTGTAGGCTTTCAATTTCAACTCCTAATCTGCCGAGAACTGTCCCAGTTTACCCTCTAATCTTCTGAAGACTGTCAACTTCACTCCCTAATCATCTGATGGCTGTCCCAGTATAAAACAAGCCTACTGACTACAGGCTAAAGTCCTAACTTATTTGGTGGTCCTTCCATACCCTCTCACCTCCAGCTCCTGGCTTCAGTACCTCTTTAGTGCAGGGCAGTGTGTGGTGTGGTCAGTAAGGCTGTAGTATCTTTAGTGCAGGGCAGTGTGTGGTGCGGTCAGTAAGGCTGTAGTATCTTTAGTGCAGGGCAGTGTGTGGTGTGGTCAGTAAGGCTGTAGTATCTTTAGTGCAGGGCAGTGTGTGGTGTGGTCAGTAAGGCTGTAGTATCTTTAGTGCAGGGCAGTGTGTGGTGTGGTCAGCAAGGCTGTAGTATCTTTAGTGCAGGGTGGTCAGTAGAGATTCCCCGTGTGTGACCCTCTCACCTCCAGCTCCTGGATGTAGTACCTCTTCAGGCTCTTCTGAAGGTTGTCGATCTTGTTCTCGTACCTCTCGTCCATCAGCGCCCTCTGAGTGTCCAGCGTCTCGCTGCAGGGTGCGGGATGAAAGGCACGCAGTGCAGTGAGCTGATGATGTTCCATACGCACAGGCACACGCACACGCACAGGCACACACGCACCTTCTCCCTACGCTCTCCATACAAGGCCCCGATCATGGTCAGATTAGCTTTGTTTGTTTTTACGGCTATAGGACAATATGTAGGCAGACTGCTTTGTTCAGTGAAAGTTTGTCCTGTTTTGTTCCAACTTCTTTGGGCTATTTTTGCATTTTGCCTGACATACCAAGAACAGGCGATGGGTGACCACATTTGACAATTTTAACAGTATTTTTTTGTTGTTTCTTTTTTCTAGAACTCAGTAGGTAGCATCAGTATTAGACCGTTCACTCTGATTTGTGCTAGTATTTTCTGCGACCGGTACACCTGCCCTCCCCATTCTCCCGCCCCCTTACCTGAAGTCCGTCTCCATGCGGGTGATGATCTCCATCATCTCGCTGCACACCTGCTCCCTCACGCGCGCCTCCACCTCCTCCTGCTGCTGTCGCTGCCTCTGCACCTCCCCTTTCAGCACATCAATGGCCCGCAGCAGCGCCTAGCAACCGCCGGAGGGAACAGCCAATCAGTGCCTCTCACCAACAGAATCAGGCTGGTTGTACTTGTGAACAGGCCAACCAGGAGTGACAGCAAAGCAAAGCAAGCAAGTTTTTCACAGAAGACGCTTTACAGAGTAGCAAAAGGGAAGAAGATAAGGGGGAATATACTAGCCCTAAGCCCCCACTTACAGGACTAACATTTAAACAGTGAAAGATTGCTACCCTGGGTCGGGATTCAACAGGGCAGTTTTGTAAGTGGGGTTGCGCAGAGACAGACTGACCTCACTGTCGAACATGGTGATATCTCCTTCCTCATCGCTCTCCTCCTCCTCCTCGATCAGCGAGCTGTCGTTGAGTTTGGGCTCGGCCTCACGCAGCAGGGACAGGATGTAGGCCACTCGCGTCTTCGTGGCCGGCCCGTGTACCAGCTGAGACAGGGATGGGGCAAAGGTCGAGGGTCAGAGGTTGAACTGCACCACAGGTGCGTGCCACACACAGTCCTCAGAAGTATAGGAATACGAACACACAGTGTATAAGGTGTGCCTGTGTGGCGATGGTGAAGAACTTGAGCGCCTGCAGTGTCTTGTCATTGCACACACGCACACACACAGTCCTCAGAAGTATAGGAATACACACACACACACACACACACACACACACACACACACACAGTGTGCAAGGCGTGCATGTGTGGCGATGGCAAAGAACTTGAGCGCCTGCAGCATCTTGTCATTGCACACACACAGTCCTCAGAAGTATAGGAATACACACACACACACACACACACACACAGGAAGTATAGGAATACATGCGCACACACAGTCCTCAGAAGTATAGTAATACACACACACACAGTCCTCAGAAGTATAGGAATACACACACACACACACAGTCCTCAGAAGTATAGGAATACACACACACACACACACACACACACACAGCAAGGCGTGCATGTGTGGCGATGGCAAAGAACTTGAGCGCCTGCAGCATCTTGTCATTGCACACACGCACACAGTCCTCAGAAGTATAGGAATACACACACACACACACAGTCCTCAGAAGTATAAGAATACATGCGCACACACACACACACACACACACACACGCACACACACACACCTCAGAAGTATAGGAATACACGCACACACACAGTGTGTAAGGCGTACCTGGGTGGCGATGGCGGAGAACTTGAGCGCCTGCAGCGTCTCGTCGTAGGTGGAGGCGCAGGGGTTGATGTTGACCACCATGCAGGAGCGGCCCCGCCCGCTGAAGAAGCCCTGCAGCACCCGCGTCAGCTTGCTGTCCCGGAACGGCACCACCTGGGGGGGCCGGGACCTGGGGGAGCGGGAGCACAGTGTGTCGTGTGTGTGAGAACTGCATACCCATTGCTCTGGCTGCATCAGTGTGTACGTGTGTATGTGTAGCGCATACTTGTTGCTATAAACATCTTGTGTAAAAACGTGTGGTGTATAGCGCATACCTGTTGGTCTGGTTGTTCCTTAGTGCAGTAATGCAGCGCCCCAGTGTGTGCAGGGAGGTGTTGGTGTGGTTGGTATAGGGTTGTGTGTGTATATACCTGTTGCTCTGGTGTTGAGGTTGTTGGTATAGTGGTATAGGGTTGTGTGTGTATATACCTGTTGCTCTGGTGTTGATGTTGTTGGTATAGGGTTGTGTGTGTATATACCTGTTGCTCTGGTGTTGATGTTGTTGGTATAGGGTTGTGTGTGTATATACCTGTTGCTCTGGTGTTGATGTTGTTGGTATAGTGGTATAGGGTTGTGTGTGTATATACCTGTTGCTCTGGTGTTGATGTTGTTGGTATAGGGTTGTGTGTGTATATACCTGTTGCTCTGGTGTTGATGTTGTTGGTATAGGGTTGTGTGTGTATATACCTGTTGCTCTGGTTGTTCCTGAGTGCAGTAATGCAGCGCCCCAGTGTGTGCAGGGAGGTGTTGATGTTGTTGGCCTCCTTCATGCGCTCTCCACTGCGCTGGTCCTTACAGCGCTCAGACCCTGCCAGGTCACACACCGACAGCCTGCACACACACGCACACACACAGGGACAGATTACAGGCTGAACTGTATGTGGTGGATGTGAGTACGTGTCTGTGAGAGAAAGTGATACTCACTCGCTGATGCGTGTGCCCTTTCCGCATTCACTCTCGGGGTGGACGTGCAGGATCCGCATTGAGAAAATGCTGTGACTACAGAGAGGGAGGCAGAGAGAGAATCCAATTTCAAACCATTCACAAGAATCAGTACGTTAACCCTTTAAGGAGTGAGATCACAAACATCTTGGCTGATGTAACAATCACTGAGTGGAGTTCTAAAATACAGAAAAAAAGAAACTTAATCATTTGAGGAGTTGTGGTTCAGGTGAGTGTGTGTGTGTGTGTGTGTGTGTGCGTGCGTGTTCGTAGGTGTGTACCTGTGGCTGGAATTATGGTTCAGGTGTGTGTGTGTGTGTGTGTGTGTGTGTGTGTACCTGCGGCTGGAGTTGTGGTTCAGGTGAGTGTGTGTGTGTGTGTGTGTGTGTGTGTGTGTGTACCTGCGGCTGGAGTTGTGGTTCAGGTGAGTGCAGGCAAAGCTCTGGTTGCGGCGGCCGACCTTTAGGATCTTCCAGGCCTCTTCAGCACTGCGCACCTGCACCCAGGTCAGATCTAAGAGAGAAAGACAGAGACAGATTTACCCACACACTCCCCACGACACACACTGCCTGGACTTCCTGTGTGTGTGTGTGTGTGTGTGTGTGTGTGTGTGCGCGCATGCGCGCGTACCCCTAACGTAGGGGTTTCCGTGGCGATCGTCACACAGGCGCAGCGTGGTCCTCTTGCGGTGCTGCAGGGAGGGTGGAGCCTCCAGCAGGTCGTACAGGAACTCGTTGTAGATCTCAAAGAAGGACACCCACACGGAGAAGCGCATCCCATCCTCCAGCCCCTCCCCTCCACTGTGGTACAGGCCGTCTGCGTCCAGACACACGCTGTCCGAATCTGCACGGGGGGGGGGGGGGAGAGAGAGGCTGATGTCATTCGCCCAGGCCGTCACCGTGGGAACAGTGCGTGGGGTCAAAGGGCGCAGCTCCTCACCCTCCATCTGACTGGCTGTGTAGCTGGTCGCGGACACGCCCCCGATCCCGCTGTCACAGCTGACGCTGACCTGGTGCCGGGAATTCTGGGAGACGCTGCTCTCCACCTGAGAGGAAACACGAAACAAAACGAAGTGGTCACGTCTGCTCACCATCGGTATGGGCTTTTCTTTCCATTGCGCACGCTGACACTGGTGTCCTGAACTTATTAATTTTTTTATTCCAAATTTCCATTTCCTTGATTCCTCCACTGGGAAGATTGTGCATGTTTTGCCTGACACTAGTGTCCTTGAATTTCTTTATATTTTAAAGGGCAGTGTAACTCTTTATATTAGATCAGTGATCACTCCAGTTCATGAATTCCTTCTAGAGAATCGAGGAATGTCACATGAATGGTTCTCATAAATGAAAAACATATTGCAAAAAGCGCTAAACAGGCACAATGTTCAGTTGCACACGCAGTTCTTTATTTAACTGACATCTGTCAGTTAAATAACCGGCATCTATCCATAGACATGCTTTTTTTTAAACTGACATCTATTCATAGACATGCCTTTCTGTAACCGACGTCTATTTATAGACATGCCTTTCTGTAACCGACATCTATTCATAGACATGCCTGTATTTAACCGACATCTAACCATAGATAAGTCTTTAGCTGACATCTATGCATACATAGGCCTTCATTTAGCTGACATCTGACCGTATAGTCGTTTATTGAAGTAAAATCTGACAGTACACAGGCCTTTATTACACTGGTCTGAGGCTCTACCTCCTTCAGCAGGTGGTCTCGGCGGATCTCCTCGGCCCGGACCTCGCTGCTGTTCAGCCAGCGGACCTCCTGGCACAGAACGGGCTTCAGGTCCAGCGCCCCGTGCAGACGACCCTGCAGCTTCTGGAAGACGGAGACCAGCGCCCGCGGGAGCAGCCCCGCCTCACGCCCCGTCCCTGGGGAGGAGAGAGGGGGTCAGGAGGGCAGGTGGGGGCCCCGTGTGAAGGTTTTCACTCCAACCCATGTGCTCAGCTCTCTGCATCGCTCTAGAGCTCAGGTAAAATGACAAGGCCTTAGACCAGGGATTTGACTCTCCAGTACCTGCTTACGAGGATGAATGGTGTAGCCATACTAAAGTTTGGAAATGTTACGGAGGTTAAGCAAATAACAAATAAACAGCTGACAATTTTAGTGGGCTGTACGCTATACATGTCACTGGAACTGTGCAGTGCATTGGCAATTACACACAGCCAATTAATTTAGCAATTAAAAGCTTGAGCCTGGAGCATTGGTAGATCATAGCACAATATGGCCTTCCTCCAGGAACCGAGCCTGATACTGCCAGTGTGGTTCCACTACATCAACTCCTGTCAGAAAATATATTAAACATCAACTGCTACTGCTGTAGCGTTACTACGCTCAGATTGGTAGTCAACAAAGTCTAGCCAATAACCTTATTAAAATGTTGTAGCATTTCAAAAAAGCAACAACAAAAAAAAAAAAACTAAGCGAAATAGAATGATGTAAAGGAATTTGGGAAATGATGTGAACTGGCACGCTCCTTTCTCCTTGTCTAAACAATAATGGTTTATTATAGACCCCTTTCTGTTAGGAAGAGTGTCCCCCCCACCTAAGCTCCCTTCTCCAGCAGAATAATATACTGCTGCTATTTTCTACTTATCTGTGTCTGCCTAGGTATAAAGATGGGTGACACCTTAAAAGTTTCAGAGAACTACAAAAGCTTGTATTTCTCTCCATGATCATGAAATAAAGCTGGACCGAGACTGAAGTCTGCGTAGGCCTGAATTATTCTGAACTGAGGTATTCCTTGACATACGCAGTCACATTTGAATGGGACTGCTGGGCAGAGACGGAGGCAGAGACGGGGGAGAGCTGAGCGGAGTGCCGTTGGCTCACCCTGGACGGTGTAGGTTTTGCCGGAGTTGGTGACTCCGTACGTGTAGAGCAGACGGTTCTCCCCCCGGAGCACGTCACGCACCATCTCCTTCATGCTGCGCTCGTAAAACTCCTGCTGGCTCGTCTCGGGCCCGGAGATCTGCACAGAGGGGCGACAATTCAGCGTCTGCACACACAGGCGCATGTGTGCAGGAACACCAATATCGACAATACCCATCCCAACAACATGTCATTCAAAGGAGTGCCTATACAGTACCCGCAGCATCCTTTTCTCTATGAAGGAGACGGTTAACATACTTGTACGACACGTGTGTGTATTGTCTGTGTGAATCTGCACATTACCTGCAAGCGATGGGTCTATGGAGGTGCATTACGTGTGCCATGAAGAGGTGAGCTGTACCTGGGAGAAGGTGAACTTGTGCACGTTGGGGGCCACCCCTCTCTCAGAGCTCTTCATGTTGTAGGAGTTCTTGGGGGCCCGGAGTATCAGGGTCTCCTCGTCCTGAGCGAACACGCAGCCCTGGGTGGGGAAGAGCGATCACGGGGACGTGGGTCGATTGCTTCTGTCCGGGCCACAGCAGGTTTGACTGCAATCACCAGCTTAGGCTTTTTCCAACCAAATTTCACTTTTGAGACTGAAAACCTAGTTTTTTGTAAAAGCCACAAGATTGGCCTGTTCCTGAAATTCATTTGCATTTTCTTAGCCATTTTGCAATTTGTTTGCAAGATTTTGCCTTATTTGCTTGTTATTTAATTGTTGCAGGAAATTGCTTTTTTTGGCAGACATTTTGTCATTTTGACCGAGGGAGACATTTTGAAACCAGCCTGTCAACCCTGAAACTCACCTGCTGTTCTCCCTTGTCCTTCTCCGTCTCAGTCAGCGGACGGATGCGCAGGTACACCTTCACCCTCTCTGAGCCGGAGTCTTCCTCAGCACTGCCACGCCTTTCAGTGCCAGATTTGGTCTGCTTCGTCAGAGAAGGGGGGGTGGGGGAATATCACAAGGTACAGGCTGAGAGATTGGTCTTACAGGCATTTGGATGATGGTTTGATTCCCTGCAGCACCACTACAGTTGCTCCCCATTGCCATAAAGATACCCAGCTTTGTGCACAAACACGGAGCAGCAATACAAGCTATTCAAGTTCCCCTGTAAGCGCTACTTGTCCATCCTGCCAGCCGTGTGAACGCCTCTCACTTGTCTTCTTCTCCGCCCTAGCTTCCCAGTGGAGGAACAACCTCCCCATCCCCATAAGAACTGCTCACTCGCTGCCCATTTTCCACCGCAGTATGAAGACTCATCTCTTCACACTGTACACTGACTCCTCTGCAGGAGCACCCTGGTCTATTGTCACTTGTTTCACTCAGTCCATTAACCCATTGTTGTAGTTTGTGTTTAATCTAGGACTGCTGCAGCTTTATCTTGGTACTGTAGTTACAGACCTAAGGTTCACAAATGAATAAATAACAATACAATGTAATTCTATTTTAATCCATTTTGGCACTAAGAAACCCAAGGGTGATGCAGCTCTTCTAGCATTGCGACAGAAAGCACACTCTGACCAAGTCAAACTGTAATTTTCTAAATAAAATGACTAGAATATTTTCTAGTAGTTATCATTAAAGGTGTGGTAATTGGGACCATTTGAGAGAGTATTGCGGTACGGTACTATGTCTATACAACACATTGATTCTATTGTTTCATGTTAGTCCGGCAATGTGAGTTAAATGTACGTTGCTACGATGGCCTTGTAAGTCACTAGTCAGCGATAATCGAAAGGGGCCTCTGCACGGACTGCTCTGAGGGCTTTCGTTCAGTTGCAAGCAAAATAAACAGTTAATAAAACATCCGTCCGAAGCATAAAGCGCCTTATGAGGAATATGGCTGGCGGTCATGGGACCAATCAGGGGTGTGGAAGTGTTTACACACAGAAACACCAACAAAGCCCCAAGCTAAAAGGGGAAAGGACATAAATTCAAGAGAATGAACAGATGAACGATTCAGCAGAGAAATTCAGGGACACAGACAGAGGAGTACAAAGGATGGGTGGATGGGAGAGGTGGATTCTTATGCAAATCGGGAATTAGGATGCGCTATCCATATGTTAGCCCGGTTTCCATTGACATAGAACAGGGAGTTTCAGAAGCGCCAAAAAGAGCCATCGTGTGTGCGATCAACGACTCGCTGGTGTGAGCCAATCATAAAGCTCTTAATCAATTAATCACATCATACACAGCAATGACTGTCTGGAAGCTCCCTTCGTTATAGTGCCACCCCAAGGACTCGTTCTCCCGTGACCGTCTTCACAGTTCATCTCACCTCTCGTTGAGGCGTCTGTGGTTCCAGGCTTGGGGAGATGAGCGAAATCTCTGGCATGGTTGCACCACGAAAACGCGTTCCCATCAGGCCCCCGACATCCGCCGCCGTGGACTCAAAAACCGCGGCTCCACCTTCTTCCTCATCCGACAGCAAACCGCCTGGAGACGCCAAGCGTAGAGCCATAGCGATAACCTGTGAATTCAGAGACGGGTTCGATCGTCACCAGATTACTTTTACAGTTGTGAGGCTGCAGATTCAGATCACTGGTGGGTCAAGGTTTTTTGTTGCAACACTTGTCATGAATGATTCGTAATATGAATAAGATGCCAAGAAAGTTGCTGTGGAGGAACAAGTCTTCTAAAGTGACAGTAACGTTAACATGTTGCCGAGGACAAGCACCACCAGTAACGTTACGATTACACTAGGAAACGCGTATGGGGCACAGACAACTCTGTGAGAATAAACGTTTAGATTAATTATTAGGAATGCATAACTACAGTAAAACATCCGAAGCGGTGTACAATTCTAGCCAATTCCGGAGTTAACATATCACATGCTGTTTCTGAGCACAGGGAGACACACCCGTACGATGACACGGATAAATATGCTGGCTGTGTAGATGCCAATTCAAACTCGAAAAAGGAACATCTGACGTTAAACCCTGCAGATAATCCCATCTCCGAGCTGACGTTTTACTTGTTAATTTAGCTAGTAACTCAGTAACAAACGATATCCAAACAGGCTAGCTAACCCGCATGCAATCTAAAGTTCAGAAAAGCGAACTTTCTAGATTTTGCCAATGCTAATGTTAATAGGCAAAAGCTAGCAACCTAGCTATTCAAAATTGGTTGGAAGCCATTCAGCACAAACTCGTAATTTCGCTAAATATAGGCATTTTGTGGCTGCGCAATACCGATATTGCAGCAACTAACCTTGGCTTAATGTTAGACTAGCATATGAGCAAATTATTACATCCCCATGGCTATCTAAAGTTAGCTAATACAATAGTCGGAGTATAATTTGTTTGTTCACCAGTCGCCTGAAAGTAACGTAAACTAGCTAGCCTACGTTACTTTCAGGCAAACCACATTACATGTTAGCTTGTCGAATAATTATAGAAAGCATAGCATTTACATGTATAACAATAGCGAATATTAGCAAAAATGGTAACTTTGGATTGCTAGTCAATAAATAGAGCTATTTTTGTTTCACAAAAATGTCACTCTTCTGTTGGTTAATTACCGAGCGATTTACCTAACCAGTGTCTTCACTTACTTGAGTGGCAACAGTCGAGCGTTGTAAGTAGATCACAAGGTAATCCTTCAATTTTATGCTATGTTGTAAAAGTACTACTTTGCAAAAAAATTTGCTATGAATACATGCAATACTTTAAACTAACGAAACTGTTAAATCCCCTGTTCTGCATGTAATCTCTGGTCACAAGCTCTTACTACCGTCTGAGGTGAAGTGTACCGCTGTGTTTGAACCAACCAATTCAAACATCGCGCCCGTACCGCATGACCAATCAACGCACAAGATGTATGTAACTGTAGACCAATGCCAACGACGGATGTAATGTTGTTCAATACAACCAATAAGAGCGTAGCACTCCTCGGCATGTCGCGGCAGGTTGTTAGATAGACCGGTCAGGCGTTGAAAATACAGTTCTATGAAGTTTATAAAAAATAAAATGAAAACAAGAAATTAAGAAAAAAAAAACATAAAAAAACGGGAGAGCAGAGAACATCAGATTAATTCTCAGGAATGCAAAAGAGCAATGTCACTAAGGAAGAACCTAGCCCCATTTATAACCAATACAGACATTTGTTGAACATACAACGCAAAAAAGTAGTGCAACGTATTTTTACACGGCTTTATCGAACCCCTGGACTAAGAGCCTTGCTGAGTGGGTGATGAGGAAAGTGTTCATAATCTGGACGTTGTACAGGAATAATCTGCACGCCCATCATAACCACCATGATGTTCTGACAGAGGGACAGTTTGTTGTCCAGTACCACTACCAAGTTTGAGATCAGATGAAGAGGGCAACTCAAGCAGGCAAAGGTCAAGCAGGGAATTACAGCATCTGTTTTAGCCAAGTTGAGCTTGAGGTGATGGTTTGCCATCCAGCTCAAAATGTTTTACAGGCAAATTTAAATGTGTGCTAAAATCTGTGTATTGAAGGAGAGAAAGAGATGTTTGTCATCACTGCCATGATATAGTAACACCAGGTTAACAATATGTAGGCTCAGATGCCTTTAGCCACAGAGCATAGGTCTGTATGTGAAATGGCTAATGTCCTGACAACAAACACAATTATGAATATCCTTCCTGCTGTGGGAGAAAACAAAGTTTGAAGTGTGGGAAGTGTTGTTCAACATTTATCTTGATAAACCTGATTTCAAATCGTGTGGACTGGAAATGTAAGCCTTTCGGAAAATAATGGTCATGTTAAGGAAATAAACAAAGACCAACATTATCAACAGCATGAATAGCCTTCATGTCTGCCCTTGCTCCAGAATGAATGCATTGTTTTGTGGTCCCTGAATGCCTTAGGATATAATTCTTGCATTCAGTGCAGTGATTTATAAAGTCAAGTAGGAAACATAAATTAAAATGATACCGTGTGAGTGGAGTGGTTAGTGGGTGACAGCTACAAGAACTGAGCAATGAACACGCAGAAAAATGACTAAATAGTAAAACTCCTATTTACCATATAGGGACTTTTTTAATATTTGTTAAGGCTCAGCTTCGCACTGAACCTGGAATTGCCATCTTTATCAGCTTGAACTCACGACCCTGAGATTAAGAGTCTCATGCTCTACCGACTAGTCTACTGAGAGTCTCATGCTAGCCTGGTCAGATGCTTCTGCTGAGGAGCAGGTGCTGCTGCGGAAGGTCTCTGTGCGTTCAGCGGTTTACTGAGAGGGTCCCCAACCAGGGACTCATTTCTTATGGTCTGAGCTCACTTAACCACAGCGGTTCTGAACGGTCATGAACCATGAACCACAGAACCATGTTGAGAAATGCAAAACTTTGATGATGCTCAGGTCGCAAGGAGCAGTCTTCACCCTGTGAATGTGAATTGAGGAAGAATAAACATTCAGCAAGCAAAGACAAGAATCTGTATTGACATTTTTTTTGGCACAGTAATTTACATGGCACAGAACAGGCAAGGCCGCACAAGGAATGGATAACAGCGCCAATGGCAGTCCTCTGGCATTATTGCTCCCTATGGTTGTAGGTGTACTATTACCTCCCCAGAAGCTTATTTGGGTCTTCTGGACTGGCACATTGTCGCTTAGCCATTTCATGGTTAAACTAAGTAAATCAATATTTTTAAAAATGAATAAATGACTTACCAGTACCTGCTAGATGTCTTAACTGAGACTCATAATAATACCTTCTACAGGATTGTCAAACCGAGACTGAGTGAACTTCTTATTTGATTGACAGTTCTAGTTTATAATGGTTTTGTTGCCACCTTGTGGGGACACATGAAACTATAATGTGGTGAACAAACTGACAGAGACCGATCCATCATCCTCCCCCGATTTCATCTGGTGGGGGACAGTAATACAGTGCTCCGACTTTCAACTCCTTGACTTTGCAAAGTGTGATTTTATGAACCCTGGAGTAGGTGGGGCAACCGTGTGCTGCAATGAATACACTCACATTTATTAATGGAAAGACCACAACTAGGCCCATGAGTTAGTTAGTTACCCATTAGAATGGATCGCTGCAGTTAGTTCACTGTTCACAATTATTCACTGTGTTAGCTGGACCTCAAACAGAGCTCTTTAGACTCATCAATACCACCAAGAAGGTATAAAAGCAGGCACCACTGGGATTCGAACCCAGGATCTCCTGTTTACTAGACAGGCACTTTAACCAACTAAGCCATGGCGCCACAGGATGGTAAATTGTTAGGTTTCTGCTGCTTCAAAACTGGTTTTATGGTTTATTGACTTGAGAAACATTGCTTTGCTCAAAATCTGTTTCGGTCTCATTGCCTTTGGAAACAGAACCTGTTGTATGATATCAACATAGTAAATGGGGTATCAAAGTTATTATTTCATCAAAGAAAACCAAAAAATTAACTAAGAGCTAAATATGTAGCAGTGACTCTTAGAAGCTTTGATAGAAGAAGAGCAGGTGACAATGTAAGGCTGTAATACTGATTCCAGGTCATAAGAACTACGATGAAATAGCTTTTGAGCTCATTGTTAACAAATGTGACATTTCTGAGTTTTGAATGAGCAGACGCAGAGAAACATACCATGTGGTGGCCGTGTGGCCTCTCCAGTAAACAAGATATCCTGGATTTGGATCCCATTGCCTTGTTTTCACTCTTCCTTGGTGATCTTATCTGTGCCACAGTGACCTTCTGCTGCAGCTTCTGAAAATATATTTGGCCTGGCTAGCTTAGTCGGTAGAGTATGAGACCCTTAATCTCAGGGTCGTGAACTCAAGCCCCAT
Organism: Conger conger; assembly: GCF_963514075.1. Lineage (NCBI taxonomy): Eukaryota > Metazoa > Chordata > Actinopteri > Anguilliformes > Congridae > Conger > Conger conger. The sequence goes on along the minus strand of NC_083766.1, from coordinate 21,368,136 downwards.
GTTGGGCGCAACATTTTACTCGTTGAGACCCAGGCTGGAGGTGGCCACTGCTCACAAGGTAGACAGCCTTCAATTAAGAATACAAATAAATGCAAAAAAGCTTTCTCAAACCAAAAATAAGATGATGATCCAAATATATCACAACAATAAAGTAAGAGAAACTACATAAATCCCCTCTCAAGTGCTCCTTCTGCCATGCCCACAAAAGATCTTCCCAAAAGCCCAACAACTCTGACTGCTGACCGTGAGTACACCCGGTGAGAAAGTTAGGTTGGAAAAATTCTCACAGTGCAGTGTACCTCAGCAGGAGTGCAGACCTGATCTTCTCAGGGGAGCTGACTGACCAAGATCTCCCTGCCCCAGGCCAAGACCCAGCGGCCCATGTTCTTCCTGTGTGACCACCAGATGGTGTACTGCAAGAAGGATCTGCTCCATTGAGACATGCTTTACTACAAGGGCTGGGTGGACATGGACCAGATCCTTATGATTGCACTGTGCCCAAGTACAGGCTTGAACAAGGGTAATTTGTAGGACTGTCAGCAAATTAAAAAGAAGGCAATTGGTTGGAACAAAATAACAGCATGTAGACTGGCCTTCGAGGACTAGAGCTGTGTACTCTTGGTTTGCTGTGCATTAAGATTCATTGTTCGCTGGACCACAAACAAAGCTCACTAGACTCATCGATACTACCAAGGAGGACTAAAGCCAGGCACCACTGGGATTCGAACCCAGGATCTCCTGTTTACTAGACAGGCACTTTAACCAACTAAGCCATGGCGCCACACGAAGACAAAGCGGTTTAGGCTGCTTCAAAACTGGTTTTATTGGTTTATTGAATGGAGAAACTTTGCAGTGCTTTGCTCAAAAGCAGTTTCTGTCTCATTGCCTTTGGAAAAATAACCTGTTGTACGATATCAACGTAGTTAATTTGGTATCAAAGTTATTATTTTGTCAAAATAAGCAAAAACATAATAGAAATTTGCAAGCTAATGGCTAAATATGTAGCAGTGACTCTTAGAAGCTTTTATAGAAGAAGAGCAGGTGACAATGTAAGGCTGTAATACTGATTCCAGGTCATATGAACTGTGAAGAAATAGCTTTTGAGCTCATTGTTAACACGTTTTACATTTCTGGGTTTGGAACGAGCAGAAGCCAAGAGACGTACCATGTGGTGTCGCTGTAGCCCTTTTAGTAAACAGGACATTGGGGGTTTGAATCCCAGCAGCGCCTTGCTTTCACTCTCCTTTGTGTTTCCCCCACTCCTGACTGTTAGCTTGGTGAGCTTACCTGCGCCACAGAGACCATCCTTGACAGTGGCATCTAGCCCGGCTAGCTCAGTCGGTAGAGCATGAGACTCTTAATCTCAGGGTCGTGGGTTCGAGCCCCACGTTGGGCGCAGCGTTTTGCACATTGAGATACAGGCTGGAGGTGGCCACTGGTCACAAGGTAGACAGCCTTCAATTAAGCATACAAATAAATGCAAAAAAGCTTTCTCAAACCAAAAATAAGATGATTATCCAAATATATCACAAGAATAAAGTAAGAGAAACTACAGAAATCCCCTCACAAGTGCTCCTTCAGCCATGCCCACAAAAGATCTTCCCAAAAGCCTCTCCCGAGACCTGAAAACCCGGCCTCTTTTGTCGACCTGTAATTAGCTAATGGGCCACAGCTACGTGATTACAATGCATCACAGCTGTGGCTATGCCTGTCCTGTAGGGCCGGTGCTGCCCCCTAGTGGACAGCACCTCAATATTCCCATCCTGGCACCACAACATGCTCAGTACCATGTCAACTTTCAGTGGAAGTGATTACAGTATCTAGAAGTGATCTGAAAGTGAAAGTATCTGAAACTCTTTCTTGCCAGAATGACAAATTTACAAGCCAATGGCTAAACATACAGTAACATATAGAAGCTTTTATTAGTACACAATGTGTTCCTGACTGCTGACCGTGAGTACACCCGGTGAGAAAGTTAGGTTGGAAAAATTCTCACAGTGCAGTGTACCTCAGCAGGAGTGCAGACCTGATCTTCTCAGGGGAGCTGACTGACCAAGATCTCCCTGCCCCAGGCCAAGACCCAGCGGCCCATGTTCTTCCTGTGTGACCACCAGATGGTGTACTGCAAGAAGGATCTGCTCCATTGAGACATGCTTTACTACAAGGGCTGGGTGGACATGGACCAGATCCTTATGATTGCACTGTGCCCAAGTACAGGCTTGAACAAGGGTAATTTGTAGGACTGTCAGCAAATTAAAAAGAAGGCAATTGGTTGGAACAAAATAACAGCATGTAGACTGGCCTTCGAGGACTAGAGCTGTGTACTCTTGGTTTGCTGTGCATTAAGATTCATTGTTCGCTGGACCACAAACAAAGCTCACTAGACTCATCGATACTACCAAGGAGGACTAAAGCCAGGCACCACTGGGATTCGAACCCAGGATCTCCTGTTTACTAGACAGGCACTTTAACCAACTAAGCCATGGCGCCACACGAAGACAAAGCGGTTTAGGCTGCTTCAAAACTGGTTTTATTGGTTTATTGAATGGAGAAACTTTGCAGTGCTTTGCTCAAAAGCAGTTTCTGTCTCATTGCCTTTGGAAAAATAACCTGTTGTACGATATCAACGTAGTTAATTTGGTATCAAAGTTATTATTTTGTCAAAATAAGCAAAAACATAATAGAAATTTGCAAGCTAATGGCTAAATATGTAGCAGTGACTCTTAGAAGCTTTTATAGAAGAAGAGCAGGTGACAATGTAAGGCTGTAATACTGATTCCAGGTCATATGAACTGTGAAGAAATAGCTTTTGAGCTCATTGTTAACACGTTTTACATTTCTGGGTTTGGAACGAGCAGAAGCCAAGAGACGTACCATGTGGTGTCGCTGTAGCCCTTTTAGTAAACAGGACATTGGGGGTTTGAATCCCAGCAGCGCCTTGCTTTCACTCTCCTTTGTGTTTCCCCCACTCCTGACTGTTAGCTTGGTGAGCTTACCTGCGCCACAGAGACCATCCTTGACAGTGGCATCTAGCCCGGCTAGCTCAGTCGGTAGAGCATGAGACTCTTAATCTCAGGGTCGTGGGTTCGAGCCCCACGTTGGGCGCAGCGTTTTGCACATTGAGATACAGGCTGGAGGTGGCCACTGGTCACAAGGTAGACAGCCTTCAATTAAGCATACAAATAAATGCAAAAAAGCTTTCTCAAACCAAAAATAAGATGATTATCCAAATATATCACAAGAATAAAGTAAGAGAAACTACAGAAATCCCCTCACAAGTGCTCCTTCAGCCATGCCCACAAAAGATCTTCCCAAAAGCCTCTCCCGAGACCTGAAAACCCGGCCTCTTTTGTCGACCTGTAATTAGCTAATGGGCCACAGCTACGTGATTACAATGCATCACAGCTGTGGCTATGCCTGTCCTGTAGGGCCGGTGCTGCCCCCTAGTGGACAGCACCTCAATATTCCCATCCTGGCACCACAACATGCTCAGTACCATGTCAACTTTCAGTGGAAGTGATTACAGTATCTAGAAGTGATCTGAAAGTGAAAGTATCTGAAACTCTTTCTTGCCAGAATGACAAATTTACAAGCCAATGGCTAAACATACAGTAACATATAGAAGCTTTTATTAGTACACAATGTGTTCCTGACTGCTGACCGTGAGTACACCCGGTGAGAAAGTTAGGTTGGAAAAATTCTCACAGTGCAGTGTACCTCAGCAGGAGTGCAGACCTGATCTTCTCAGGGGAGCTGACTGACCAAGATCTCCCTGCCCCAGGCCAAGACCCAGCGGCCCATGTTCTTCCTGTGTGACCACCAGATGGTGTACTGCAAGAAGGATCTGCTCCATTGAGACATGCTTTACTACAAGGGCTGGGTGGACATGGACCAGATCCTTATGATTGCACTGTGCCCAAGTACAGGCTTGAACAAGGGTAATTTGTAGGACTGTCAGCAAATTAAAAAGAAGGCAATTGGTTGGAACAAAATAACAGCATGTAGACTGGCCTTCGAGGACTAGAGCTGTGTACTCTTGGTTTGCTGTGCATTAAGATTCATTGTTCGCTGGACCACAAACAAAGCTCACTAGACTCATCGATACTACCAAGGAGGACTAAAGCCAGGCACCACTGGGATTCGAACCCAGGATCTCCTGTTTACTAGACAGGCACTTTAACCAACTAAGCCATGGCGCCACACGAAGACAAAGCGGTTTAGGCTGCTTCAAAACTGGTTTTATTGGTTTATTGAATGGAGAAACTTTGCAGTGCTTTGCTCAAAAGCAGTTTCTGTCTCATTGCCTTTGGAAAAATAACCTGTTGTACGATATCAACGTAGTTAATTGGGTATCAAAGTTATTATTTTGTCAAAATAAGCAAAAACATAATAGAAATTTGCAAGCTAATGGCTAAATATGTAGCAGTGACTCTTAGAAGCTTTTATAGAAGAAGAGCAGGTGACAATGTAAGGCTGTAATACTGATTCCAGGTCATATGAACTGTGAAGAAATAGCTTTTGAGCTCATTGTTAACACGTTTTACATTTCTGGGTTTGGAACGAGCAGAAGCCAAGAGACGTACCATGTGGTGTCGCTGTAGCCCTTTTAGTAAACAGGACATTGGGGGTTTGAATCCCAGCAGCGCCTTGCTTTCACTCTCCTTTGTGTTTCCCCCACTCCTGACTGTTAGCTTGGTGAGCTTACCTGCGCCACAGAGACCATCCTTGACAGTGGCATCTAGCCCGGCTAGCTCAGTCGGTAGAGCATGAGACTCTTAATCTCAGGGTCGTGGGTTCGAGCCCCACGTTGGGCGCAGCGTTTTGCACATTGAGATACAGGCTGGAGGTGGCCACTGGTCACAAGGTAGACAGCCTTCAATTAAGCATACAAATAAATGCAAAAAAGCTTTCTCAAACCAAAAATAAGATGATTATCCAAATATATCACAAGAATAAAGTAAGAGAAACTACAGAAATCCCCTCACAAGTGCTCCTTCAGCCATGCCCACAAAAGATCTTCCCAAAAGCCTCTCCCGAGACCTGAAAACCCGGCCTCTTTTGTCGACCTGTAATTAGCTAATGGGCCACAGCTACGTGATTACAATGCATCACAGCTGTGGCTATGCCTGTCCTGTAGGGCCGGTGCTGCCCCCTAGTGGACAGCACCTCAATATTCCCATCCTGGCACCACAACATGCTCAGTACCATGTCAACTTTCAGTGGAAGTGATTACAGTATCTAGAAGTGATCTGAAAGTGAAAGTATCTGAAACTCTTTCTTGCCAGAATGACAAATTTACAAGCCAATGGCTAAACATACAGTAACATATAGAAGCTTTTATTAGTACACAATGTGTTCCTGACTGCTGACCGTGAGTACACCCGGTGAGAAAGTTAGGTTGGAAAAATTCTCACAGTGCAGTGTACCTCAGCAGGAGTGCAGACCTGATCTTCTCAGGGGAGCTGACTGACCAAGATCTCCCTGCCCCAGGCCAAGACCCAGCGGCCCATGTTCTTCCTGTGTGACCACCAGATGGTGTACTGCAAGAAGGATCTGCTCCATTGAGACATGCTTTACTACAAGGGCTGGGTGGACATGGACCAGATCCTTATGATTGCACTGTGCCCAAGTACAGGCTTGAACAAGGGTAATTTGTAGGACTGTCAGCAAATTAAAAAGAAGGCAATTGGTTGGAACAAAATAACAGCATGTAGACTGGCCTTCGAGGACTAGAGCTGTGTACTCTTGGTTTGCTGTGCATTAAGATTCATTGTTCGCTGGACCACAAACAAAGCTCACTAGACTCATCGATACTACCAAGGAGGACTAAAGCCAGGCACCACTGGGATTCGAACCCAGGATCTCCTGTTTACTAGACAGGCACTTTAACCAACTAAGCCATGGCGCCACACGAAGACAAAGCGGTTTAGGCTGCTTCAAAACTGGTTTTATTGGTTTATTGAATGGAGAAACTTTGCAGTGCTTTGCTCAAAAGCAGTTTCTGTCTCATTGCCTTTGGAAAAATAACCTGTTGTACGATATCAACGTAGTTAATTTGGTATCAAAGTTATTATTTTGTCAAAATAAGCAAAAACATAATAGAAATTTGCAAGCTAATGGCTAAATATGTAGCAGTGACTCTTAGAAGCTTTTATAGAAGAAGAGCAGGTGACAATGTAAGGCTGTAATACTGATTCCAGGTCATATGAACTGTGAAGAAATAGCTTTTGAGCTCATTGTTAACACGTTTTACATTTCTGGGTTTGGAACGAGCAGAAGCCAAGAGACGTACCATGTGGTGTCGCTGTAGCCCTTTTAGTAAACAGGACATTGGGGGTTTGAATCCCAGCAGCGCCTTGCTTTCACTCTCCTTTGTGTTTCCCCCACTCCTGACTGTTAGCTTGGTGAGCTTACCTGCGCCACAGAGACCATCCTTGACAGTGGCATCTAGCCCGGCTAGCTCAGTCGGTAGAGCATGAGACTCTTAATCTCAGGGTCGTGGGTTCGAGCCCCACGTTGGGCGCAGCGTTTTGCACATTGAGATACAGGCTGGAGGTGGCCACTGGTCACAAGGTAGACAGCCTTCAATTAAGCATACAAATAAATGCAAAAAAGCTTTCTCAAACCAAAAATAAGATGATTATCCAAATATATCACAAGAATAAAGTAAGAGAAACTACAGAAATCCCCTCACAAGTGCTCCTTCAGCCATGCCCACAAAAGATCTTCCCAAAAGCCTCTCCCGAGACCTGAAAACCCGGCCTCTTTTGTCGACCTGTAATTAGCTAATGGGCCACAGCTACGTGATTACAATGCATCACAGCTGTGGCTATGCCTGTCCTGTAGGGCCGGTGCTGCCCCCTAGTGGACAGCACCTCAATATTCCCATCCTGGCACCACAACATGCTCAGTACCATGTCAACTTTCAGTGGAAGTGATTACAGTATCTAGAAGTGATCTGAAAGTGAAAGTATCTGAAACTCTTTCTTGCCAGAATGACAAATTTACAAGCCAATGGCTAAACATACAGTAACATATAGAAGCTTTTATTAGTACACAATGTGTTCCTGACTGCTGACCGTGAGTACACCCGGTGAGAAAGTTAGGTTGGAAAAATTCTCACAGTGCAGTGTACCTCAGCAGGAGTGCAGACCTGATCTTCTCAGGGGAGCTGACTGACCAAGATCTCCCTGCCCCAGGCCAAGACCCAGCGGCCCATGTTCTTCCTGTGTGACCACCAGATGGTGTACTGCAAGAAGGATCTGCTCCATTGAGACATGCTTTACTACAAGGGCTGGGTGGACATGGACCAGATCCTTATGATTGCACTGTGCCCAAGTACAGGCTTGAACAAGGGTAATTTGTAGGACTGTCAGCAAATTAAAAAGAAGGCAATTGGTTGGAACAAAATAACAGCATGTAGACTGGCCTTCGAGGACTAGAGCTGTGTACTCTTGGTTTGCTGTGCATTAAGATTCATTGTTCGCTGGACCACAAACAAAGCTCACTAGACTCATCGATACTACCAAGGAGGACTAAAGCCAGGCACCACTGGGATTCGAACCCAGGATCTCCTGTTTACTAGACAGACACTTTAACCAACTAAGCCATGGCGCCACACGAAGACAAAGCGGTTTAGGCTGCTTCAAAACTGGTTTTATTGGTTTATTGAATGGAGAAACTTTGCAGTGCTTTGCTCAAAAGCAGTTTCTGTCTCATTGCCTTTGGAAAAATAACCTGTTGTACGATATCAACGTAGTTAATTTGGTATCAAAGTTATTATTTTGTCAAAATAAGCAAAAACATAATAGAAATTTGCAAGCTAATGGCTAAATATGTAGCAGTGACTCTTAGAAGCTTTTATAGAAGAAGAGCAGGTGACAATGTAAGGCTGTAATACTGATTCCAGGTCATATGAACTGTGAAGAAATAGCTTTTGAGCTCATTGTTAACACGTTTTACATTTCTGGGTTTGGAACGAGCAGAAGCCAAGAGACGTACCATGTGGTGTCGCTGTAGCCCTTTTAGTAAACAGGACATTGGGGGTTTGAATCCCAGCAGCGCCTTGCTTTCACTCTCCTTTGTGTTTCCCCCACTCCTGACTGTTAGCTTGGTGAGCTTACCTGCGCCACAGAGACCATCCTTGACAGTGGCATCTAGCCCGGCTAGCTCAGTCGGTAGAGCATGAGACTCTTAATCTCAGGGTCGTGGGTTCGAGCCCCACGTTGGGCGCAGCGTTTTGCACATTGAGATACAGGCTGGAGGTGGCCACTGGTCACAAGGTAGACAGCCTTCAATTAAGCATACAAATAAATGCAAAAAAGCTTTCTCAAACCAAAAATAAGATGATTATCCAAATATATCACAAGAATAAAGTAAGAGAAACTACAGAAATCCCCTCACAAGTGCTCCTTCAGCCATGCCCACAAAAGATCTTCCCAAAAGCCTCTCCCGAGACCTGAAAACCCGGCCTCTTTTGTCGACCTGTAATTAGCTAATGGGCCACAGCTACGTGATTACAATGCATCACAGCTGTGGCTATGCCTGTCCTGTAGGGCCGGTGCTGCCCCCTAGTGGACAGCACCTCAATATTCCCATCCTGGCACCACAACATGCTCAGTACCATGTCAACTTTCAGTGGAAGTGATTACAGTATCTAGAAGTGATCTGAAAGTGAAAGTATCTGAAACTCTTTCTTGCCAGAATGACAAATTTACAAGCCAATGGCTAAACATACAGTAACATATAGAAGCTTTTATTAGTACACAATGTGTTCCTGACTGCTGACCGTGAGTACACCCGGTGAGAAAGTTAGGTTGGAAAAATTCTCACAGTGCAGTGTACCTCAGCAGGAGTGCAGACCTGATCTTCTCAGGGGAGCTGACTGACCAAGATCTCCCTGCCCCAGGCCAAGACCCAGCGGCCCATGTTCTTCCTGTGTGACCACCAGATGGTGTACTGCAAGAAGGATCTGCTCCATTGAGACATGCTTTACTACAAGGGCTGGGTGGACATGGACCAGATCCTTATGATTGCACTGTGCCCAAGTACAGGCTTGAACAAGGGTAATTTGTAGGACTGTCAGCAAATTAAAAAGAAGGCAATTGGTTGGAACAAAATAACAGCATGTAGACTGGCCTTCGAGGACTAGAGCTATGTACTCTTGGTTTGCTGTGCATTAAGATTCATTGTTCGCTGGACCACAAACAAAGCTCACTAGACTCATCGATACTACCAAGGAGGACTAAAGCCAGGCACCACTGGGATTCGAACCCAGGATCTCCTGTTTACTAGACAGGCACTTTAACCAACTAAGCCATGGCGCCACACGAAGACAAAGCGGTTTAGGCTGCTTCAAAACTGGTTTTATTGGTTTATTGAATGGAGAAACTTTGCAGTGCTTTGCTCAAAAGCAGTTTCTGTCTCATTGCCTTTGGAAAAATAACCTGTTGTACGATATCAACGTAGTTAATTGGGTATCAAAGTTATTATTTTGTCAAAATAAGCAAAAACATAATAGAAATTTGCAAGCTAATGGCTAAATATGTAGCAGTGACTCTTAGAAGCTTTTATAGAAGAAGAGCAGGTGACAATGTAAGGCTGTAATACTGATTCCAGGTCATATGAACTGTGAAGAAATAGCTTTTGAGCTCATTGTTAACACGTTTTACATTTCTGGGTTTGGAACGAGCAGAAGCCAAGAGACGTACCATGTGGTGTCGCTGTAGCCCTTTTAGTAAACAGGACATTGGGGGTTTGAATCCCAGCAGCGCCTTGCTTTCACTCTCCTTTGTGTTTCCCCCACTCCTGACTGTTAGCTTGGTGAGCTTACCTGCGCCACAGAGACCATCCTTGACAGTGGCATCTAGCCCGGCTAGCTCAGTCGGTAGAGCATGAGACTCTTAATCTCAGGGTCGTGGGTTCGAGCCCCACGTTGGGCGCAGCGTTTTGCACATTGAGATACAGGCTGGAGGTGGCCACTGGTCACAAGGTCGACAGCCTTCAATTAAGCATACAAATAAATGCAAAAAAGCTTTCTCAAACCAAAAATAAGATGATTATCCAAATATATCACAAGAATAAAGTAAGAGAAACTACAGAAATCCCCTCACAAGTGCTCCTTCAGCCATGCCCACAAAAGATCTTCCCAAAAGCCTCTCCCGAGACCTGAAAACCCGGCCTCTTTTGTCGACCTGTAATTAGCTAATGGGCCACAGCTACGTGATTACAATGCATCACAGCTGTGGCTATGCCTGTCCTGTAGGGCCGGTGCTGCCCCCTAGTGGACAGCACCTCAATATTCCCATCCTGGCACCACAACATGCTCAGTACCCTGTCAACTTTCAGTGGAAGTGATTACAGTATCTAGAAGTGATCTGAAAGTGAAAGTATCTGAAACTCTTTCTTGCCAGAATGACAAATTTACAAGCCAATGGCTAAACATACAGTAACATATAGAAGCTTTTATTAGTACACAATGTGTTCCTGACTGCTGACCGTGAGTACACCCGGTGAGAAAGTTAGGTTGGAAAAATTCTCACAGTGCAGTGTACCTCAGCAGGAGTGCAGACCTGATCTTCTCAGGGGAGCTGACTGACCAAGATCTCCCTGCCCCAGGCCAAGACCCAGCGGCCCATGTTCTTCCTGTGTGACCACCAGATGGTGTACTGCAAGAAGGATCTGCTCCATTGAGACATGCTTTACTACAAGGGCTGGGTGGACATGGACCAGATCCTTATGATTGCACTGTGCCCAAGTACAGGCTTGAACAAGGGTAATTTGTAGGACTGTCAGCAAATTAAAAAGAAGGCAATTGGTTGGAACAAAATAACAGCATGTAGACTGGCCTTCGAGGACTAGAGCTGTGTACTCTTGGTTTGCTGTGCATTAAGATTCATTGTTCGCTGGACCACAAACAAAGCTCACTAGACTCATCGATACTACCAAGGAGGACTAAAGCCAGGCACCACTGGGATTCGAACCCAGGATCTCCTGTTTACTAGACAGGCACTTTAACCAACTAAGCCATGGCGCCACACGAAGACAAAGCGGTTTAGGCTGCTTCAAAACTGGTTTTATTGGTTTATTGAATGGAGAAACTTTGCAGTGCTTTGCTCAAAAGCAGTTTCTGTCTCATTGCCTTTGGAAAAATAACCTGTTGTACGATATCAACGTAGTTAATTGGGTATCAAAGTTATTATTTTGTCAAAATAAGCAAAAACATAATAGAAATTTGCAAGCTAATGGCTAAATATGTAGCAGTGACTCTTAGAAGCTTTTATAGAAGAAGAGCAGGTGACAATGTAAGGCTGTAATACTGATTCCAGGTCATATGAACTGTGAAGAAATAGCTTTTGAGCTCATTGTTAACACGTTTTACATTTCTGGGTTTGGAACGAGCAGAAGCCAAGAGACGTACCATGTGGTGTCGCTGTAGCCCTTTTAGTAAACAGGACATTGGGGGTTTGAATCCCAGCAGCGCCTTGCTTTCACTCTCCTTTGTGTTTCCCCCACTCCTGACTGTTAGCTTGGTGAGCTTACCTGCGCCACAGAGACCATCCTTGACAGTGGCATCTAGCCCGGCTAGCTCAGTCGGTAGAGCATGAGACTCTTAATCTCAGGGTCGTGGGTTCGAGCCCCACGTTGGGCGCAGCGTTTTGCACATTGAGATACAGGCTGGAGGTGGCCACTGGTCACAAGGTCGACAGCCTTCAATTAAGCATACAAATAAATGCAAAAAAGCTTTCTCAAACCAAAAATAAGATGATTATCCAAATATATCACAAGAATAAAGTAAGAGAAACTACAGAAATCCCCTCACAAGTGCTCCTTCAGCCATGCCCACAAAAGATCTTCCCAAAAGCCTCTCCCGAGACCTGAAAACCCGGCCTCTTTTGTCGACCTGTAATTAGCTAATGGGCCACAGCTACGTGATTACAATGCATCACAGCTGTGGCTATGCCTGTCCTGTAGGGCCGGTGCTGCCCCCTAGTGGACAGCACCTCAATATTCCCATCCTGGCACCACAACATGCTCAGTACCCTGTCAACTTTCAGTGGAAGTGATTACAGTATCTAGAAGTGATCTGAAAGTGAAAGTATCTGAAACTCTTTCTTGCCAGAATGACAAATTTACAAGCCAATGGCTAAACATACAGTAACATATAGAAGCTTTTATTAGTACACAATGTGTTCCTGACTGCTGACCGTGAGTACACCCGGTGAGAAAGTTAGGTTGGAAAAATTCTCACAGTGCAGTGTACCTCAGCAGGAGTGCAGACCTGATCTTCTCAGGGGAGCTGACTGACCAAGATCTCCCTGCCCCAGGCCAAGACCCAGCGGCCCATGTTCTTCCTGTGTGACCACCAGATGGTGTACTGCAAGAAGGATCTGCTCCATTGAGACATGCTTTACTACAAGGGCTGGGTGGACATGGACCAGATCCTTATGATTGCACTGTGCCCAAGTACAGGCTTGAACAAGGGTAATTTGTAGGACTGTCAGCAAATTAAAAAGAAGGCAATTGGTTGGAACAAAATAACAGCATGTAGACTGGCCTTCGAGGACTAGAGCTGTGTACTCTTGGTTTGCTGTGCATTAAGATTCATTGTTCGCTGGACCACAAACAAAGCTCACTAGACTCATCGATACTACCAAGGAGGACTAAAGCCAGGCACCACTGGGATTCGAACCCAGGATCTCCTGTTTACTAGACAGGCACTTTAACCAACTAAGCCATGGCGCCACACGAAGACAAAGCGGTTTAGGCTGCTTCAAAACTGGTTTTATTGGTTTATTGAATGGAGAAACTTTGCAGTGCTTTGCTCAAAAGCAGTTTCTGTCTCATTGCCTTTGGAAAAATAACCTGTTGTACGATATCAACGTAGTTAATTGGGTATCAAAGTTATTATTTTGTCAAAATAAGCAAAAACATAATAGAAATTTGCAAGCTAATGGCTAAATATGTAGCAGTGACTCTTAGAAGCTTTTATAGAAGAAGAGCAGGTGACAATGTAAGGCTGTAATACTGATTCCAGGTCATATGAACTGTGAAGAAATAGCTTTTGAGCTCATTGTTAACACGTTTTACATTTCTGGGTTTGGAACGAGCAGAAGCCAAGAGACGTACCATGTGGTGTCGCTGTAGCCCTTTTAGTAAACAGGACATTGGGGGTTTGAATCCCAGCAGCGCCTTGCTTTCACTCTCCTTTGTGTTTCCCCCACTCCTGACTGTTAGCTTGGTGAGCTTACCTGCGCCACAGAGACCATCCTTGACAGTGGCATCTAGCCCGGCTAGCTCAGTCGGTAGAGCATGAGACTCTTAATCTCAGGGTCGTGGGTTCGAGCCCCACGTTGGGCGCAGCGTTTTGCACATTGAGATACAGGCTGGAGGTGGCCACTGGTCACAAGGTCGACAGCCTTCAATTAAGCATACAAATAAATGCAAAAAAGCTTTCTCAAACCAAAAATAAGATGATTATCCAAATATATCACAAGAATAAAGTAAGAGAAACTACAGAAATCCCCTCACAAGTGCTCCTTCAGCCATGCCCACAAAAGATCTTCCCAAAAGCCTCTCCCGAGACCTGAAAACCCGGCCTCTTTTGTCGACCTGTAATTAGCTAATGGGCCACAGCTACGTGATTACAATGCATCACAGCTGTGGCTATGCCTGTCCTGTAGGGCCGGTGCTGCCCCCTAGTGGACAGCACCTCAATATTCCCATCCTGGCACCACAACATGCTCAGTACCCTGTCAACTTTCAGTGGAAGTGATTACAGTATCTAGAAGTGATCTGAAAGTGAAAGTATCTGAAACTCTTTCTTGCCAGAATGACAAATTTACAAGCCAATGGCTAAACATACAGTAACATATAGAAGCTTTTATTAGTACACAATGTGTTCCTGACTGCTGACCGTGAGTACACCCGGTGAGAAAGTTAGGTTGGAAAAATTCTCACAGTGCAGTGTACCTCAGCAGGAGTGCAGACCTGATCTTCTCAGGGGAGCTGACTGACCAAGATCTCCCTGCCCCAGGCCAAGACCCAGCGGCCCATGTTCTTCCTGTGTGACCACCAGATGGTGTACTGCAAGAAGGATCTGCTCCATTGAGACATGCTTTACTACAAGGGCTGGGTGGACATGGACCAGATCCTTATGATTGCACTGTGCCCAAGTACAGGCTTGAACAAGGGTAATTTGTAGGACTGTCAGCAAATTAAAAAGAAGGCAATTGGTTGGAACAAAATAACAGCATGTAGACTGGCCTTCGAGGACTAGAGCTGTGTACTCTTGGTTTGCTGTGCATTAAGATTCATTGTTCGCTGGACCACAAACAAAGCTCACTAGACTCATCGATACTACCAAGGAGGACTAAAGCCAGGCACCACTGGGATTCGAACCCAGGATCTCCTGTTTACTAGACAGGCACTTTAACCAACTAAGCCATGGCGCCACACGAAGACAAAGCGGTTTAGGCTGCTTCAAAACTGGTTTTATTGGTTTATTGAATGGAGAAACTTTGCAGTGCTTTGCTCAAAAGCAGTTTCTGTCTCATTGCCTTTGGAAAAATAACCTGTTGTACGATATCAACGTAGTTAATTGGGTATCAAAGTTATTATTTTGTCAAAATAAGCAAAAACATAATAGAAATTTGCAAGCTAATGGCTAAATATGTAGCAGTGACTCTTAGAAGCTTTTATAGAAGAAGAGCAGGTGACAATGTAAGGCTGTAATACTGATTCCAGGTCATATGAACTGTGAAGAAATAGCTTTTGAGCTCATTGTTAACACGTTTTACATTTCTGGGTTTGGAACGAGCAGAAGCCAAGAGACGTACCATGTGGTGTCGCTGTAGCCCTTTTAGTAAACAGGACATTGGGGGTTTGAATCCCAGCAGCGCCTTGCTTTCACTCTCCTTTGTGTTTCCCCCACTCCTGACTGTTAGCTTGGTGAGCTTACCTGCGCCACAGAGACCATCCTTGACAGTGGCATCTAGCCCGGCTAGCTCAGTCGGTAGAGCATGAGACTCTTAATCTCAGGGTCGTGGGTTCGAGCCCCACGTTGGGCGCAGCGTTTTGCACATTGAGATACAGGCTGGAGGTGGCCACTGGTCACAAGGTAGACAGCCTTCAATTAAGCATACAAATAAATGCAAAAAAGCTTTCTCAAACCAAAAATAAGATGATTATCCAAATATATCACAAGAATAAAGTAAGAGAAACTACAGAAATCCCCTCACAAGTGCTCCTTCAGCCATGCCCACAAAAGATCTTCCCAAAAGCCTCTCCCGAGACCTGAAAACCCGGCCTCTTTTGTCGACCTGTAATTAGCTAATGGGCCACAGCTACGTGATTACAATGCATCACAGCTGTGGCTATGCCTGTCTGTAGGGCCGGTGCTGCCCCCTAGTGGACAGCACCTCAATATTCCCATCCTGGCACCACAACATGCGTACCATGTCAACTTTCAGTGGAAGTGATTACAGTATCTAGAAGTGATCTGAAAGTGAAAGTATCTGAAACTCTTTCTTGCCAGAATGACAAATTTACAAGCCAATGGCTAAACATACAGTAACATATAGAAGCTTTTATTAGTACACAATGTGTTCCTGACTGCTGACCGTGAGTACACCCGGTGAGAAAGTTAGGTTGGAAAAATTCTCACAGTGCAGTGTACCTCAGCAGGAGTGCAGACCTGATCTTCTCAGGGGAGCTGACTGACCAAGATCTCCCTGCCCCAGGCCAAGACCCAGCGGCCCATGTTCTTCCTGTGTGACCACCAGATGGTGTACTGCAAGAAGGATCTGCTCCATTGAGACATGCTTTACTACAAGGGCTGGGTGGACATGGACCAGATCCTTATGATTGCACTGTGCCCAAGTACAGGCTTGAACAAGGGTAATTTGTAGGACTGTCAGCAAATTAAAAAGAAGGCAATTGGTTGGAACAAAATAACAGCATGTAGACTGGCCTTCGAGGACTAGAGCTGTGTACTCTTGGTTTGCTGTGCATTAAGATTCATTGTTCGCTGGACCACAAACAAAGCTCACTAGACTCATCGATACTACCAAGGAGGACTAAAGCCAGGCACCACTGGGATTCGAACCCAGGATCTCCTGTTTACTAGACAGGCACTTTAACCAACTAAGCCATGGCGCCACACGAAGACAAAGCGGTTTAGGCTGCTTCAAAACTGGTTTTATTGGTTTATTGAATGGAGAAACTTTGCAGTGCTTTGCTCAAAAGCAGTTTCTGTCTCATTGCCTTTGGAAAAATAACCTGTTGTACGATATCAACGTAGTTAATTGGGTATCAAAGTTATTATTTTGTCAAAATAAGCAAAAACATAATAGAAATTTGCAAGCTAATGGCTAAATATGTAGCAGTGACTCTTAGAAGCTTTTATAGAAGAAGAGCAGGTGACAATGTAAGGCTGTAATACTGATTCCAGGTCATATGAACTGTGAAGAAATAGCTTTTGAGCTCATTGTTAACACGTTTTACATTTCTGGGTTTGGAACGAGCAGAAGCCAAGAGACGTACCATGTGGTGTCGCTGTAGCCCTTTTAGTAAACAGGACATTGGGGGTTTGAATCCCAGCAGCGCCTTGCTTTCACTCTCCTTTGTGTTTCCCCCACTCCTGACTGTTAGCTTGGTGAGCTTACCTGCGCCACAGAGACCATCCTTGACAGTGGCATCTAGCCCGGCTAGCTCAGTCGGTAGAGCATGAGACTCTTAATCTCAGGGTCGTGGGTTCGAGCCCCACGTTGGGCGCAGCGTTTTGCACATTGAGATACAGGCTGGAGGTGGCCACTGGTCACAAGGTAGACAGCCTTCAATTAAGCATACAAATAAATGCAAAAAAGCTTTCTCAAACCAAAAATAAGATGATTATCCAAATATATCACAAGAATAAAGTAAGAGAAACTACAGAAATCCCCTCACAAGTGCTCCTTCAGCCATGCCCACAAAAGATCTTCCCAAAAGCCTCTCCCGAGACCTGAAAACCCGGCCTCTTTTGTCGACCTGTAATTAGCTAATGGGCCACAGCTACGTGATTACAATGCATCACAGCTGTGGCTATGCCTGTCTGTAGGGCCGGTGCTGCCCCCTAGTGGACAGCACCTCAATATTCCCATCCTGGCACCACAACATGCTCAGTACCATGTCAACTTTCAGTGGAAGTGATTACAGTATCTAGAAGTGATCTGAAAGTGAAAGTATCTGAAACTCTTTCTTGCCAGAATGACAAATTTACAAGCCAATGGCTAAACATACAGTAACATATAGAAGCTTTTATTAGTACACAATGTGTTCCTGACTGCTGACCGTGAGTACACCCGGTGAGAAAGTTAGGTTGGAAAAATTCTCACAGTGCAGTGTACCTCAGCAGGAGTGCAGACCTGATCTTCTCAGGGGAGCTGACTGACCAAGATCTCCCTGCCCCAGGCCAAGACCCAGCGGCCCATGTTCTTCCTGTGTGACCACCAGATGGTGTACTGCAAGAAGGATCTGCTCCATTGAGACATGCTTTACTACAAGGGCTGGGTGGACATGGACCAGATCCTTATGATTGCACTGTGCCCAAGTACAGGCTTGAACAAGGGTAATTTGTAGGACTGTCAGCAAATTAAAAAGAAGGCAATTGGTTGGAACAAAATAACAGCATGTAGACTGGCCTTCGAGGACTAGAGCTGTGTACTCTTGGTTTGCTGTGCATTAAGATTCATTGTTCGCTGGACCACAAACAAAGCTCACTAGACTCATCGATACTACCAAGGAGGACTAAAGCCAGGCACCACTGGGATTCGAACCCAGGATCTCCTGTTTACTAGACAGGCACTTTAACCAACTAAGCCATGGCGCCACACGAAGACAAAGCGGTTTAGGCTGCTTCAAAACTGGTTTTATTGGTTTATTGAATGGAGAAACTTTGCAGTGCTTTGCTCAAAAGCAGTTTCTGTCTCATTGCCTTTGGAAAAATAACCTGTTGTACGATATCAACGTAGTTAATTTGGTATCAAAGTTATTATTTTGTCAAAATAAGCAAAAACATAATAGAAATTTGCAAGCTAATGGCTAAATATGTAGCAGTGACTCTTAGAAGCTTTTATAGAAGAAGAGCAGGTGACAATGTAAGGCTGTAATACTGATTCCAGGTCATATGAACTGTGAAGAAATAGCTTTTGAGCTCATTGTTAACACGTTTTACATTTCTGGGTTTGGAACGAGCAGAAGCCAAGAGACGTACCATGTGGTGTCGCTGTAGCCCTTTTAGTAAACAGGACATTGGGGGTTTGAATCCCAGCAGCGCCTTGCTTTCACTCTCCTTTGTGTTTCCCCCACTCCTGACTGTTAGCTTGGTGAGCTTACCTGCGCCACAGAGACCATCCTTGACAGTGGCATCTAGCCCGGCTAGCTCAGTCGGTAGAGCATGAGACTCTTAATCTCAGGGTCGTGGGTTCGAGCCCCATGTTGGGCGCAGCGTTTTGCACATTGAGATACAGGCTGGAGGTGGCCACTGGTCACAAGGTAGACAGCCTTCAATTAAGAATACAAATAAATGCAAAAAAGCTTTCTCAAACCAAAAATAAGATGATTATCCAAATATATCACAAGAATAAAGTAAGAGAGTGAAGTGAGGTGCTGCCCCCTAGTGGACAGCACCTCAATATTCCCATCCTGGCACCACAACATGCTCAGTAACGTCACATAAAAAACAAACTTTCAGTGGAAGTTATTACAGTCTCAAGAAGTGATCTGAATCTGAAAGTATCTTAATCTTTCTTTCTTGCTAGAATTACAAAATACAAATACAAAATACAAAATACAAATACAAAATACAAAATACAAATCCTGGAGTTCTGGAGGCTTTCACTCCAATCAGTGAGTCCAGTGAGCTCTTTTTGAGGTCTAGCAAACGCAGTAGCCATGTCCAATACTGTGTCCTCAAAAGATGTACTGCCTACTAAATATGTAGCTTACTTATATTAGTTCACAATGTGTTCCTGAATGCAGACTGTGAGTACACCTGGTGAGACGTAGATAAAATTTCCTGTATTCAGTTTAAAACACATATTTCTGGAATTTCCCTTCCAGCCCACCGTTGGAAAGTTGCCTGGGGAAATGTCGCTCAGTCTGCAGCATGTTGTTCTTGTTTGCTGTCTCACAGCAGGCTATTTTCCCAAAGGCATAAAAACCAGCTCTCAGCAAGTTTCTAATTTCAATAAACAAATGAAATGAGTTTTGATCCAGCAGAACCCAAACTTGCTTTTGTCTCTTGGCGCTGTAGCTTAGTTGGTTAAAGTGCCTGTCTCGTAAACAGGAGATCCTGGGTTCGAATCCCAGCGGTGCCTGCTTTTAAGCCTCCTTTGTGGGAATGATGACTCCAGTGACTGCTATTTGAGGTCCAGCTTACACAGTGGATCTTAATTCACAGTACACTAACTGCATAACTCTTTTCACCCAACTGTGGTATTTCGATAGAAGGTCAGGTGACAAGGAGGTCTTGCTGCCAGTGAACGGTTCTCTGCAACCGTCGGCCGTAGAAGTCCTGGGTAGTGGCCTGGGTAGCTCAGTCAGGCGAGCATGAGAGCAGGCGCAGTTTCAGACTTGCGTCCAGAATCACGGGTCGCGGGGGGGTGCTTTGCAATTCCTCAAGCACAGGAGCGGATGACTTCAGCAGGGGCAAGGAAATTCCCACCTTTCCCCCACCAAATGTGTTTTTCTTTGCCGAATTTGTTCATTATCACCGGTGCTGTGGCTTAGTTGGTTAAAGCGCCTGTCTAGTAAACAGGAAATACTGGGTTCAAATCCCAGCAGTGCCTTGCTGTCTGTCACTTGTCTGTTGTCCACGTCCCTGACTGCTTCCTAACCAACGTGGAATTAACTGTGCTGATCCGTTCTATTAGGCAACTAACTGATTTCACCATATCATGGACTTTCCTGTAATAGAGTTCACATTGACTTATATGGCAACATTGGTTGACATTGCTTCACGCAATTCAGAGCTCGGCAGCATGTGGGAGTTCCGCAGGCTTCAAAAAATACATTGCATCCTCCCTTTACTGGCTAAAAGTGAGTTTCTTGGTCTTCTTCTGCAAATACAAAGACAAGTAGGACTCAGGCACCGTATTACTTATAACCCATTAGCCATGGTCCTTCACATCATCAATGAATGGACATCAAATTGAAGATGTAAAAGTGCTTTGGGATTGGGGTGGACTTCTTGACATGGTTTGCAAGAAACACGGGTCAGGGCTGTTGACACGATCGTTCAGAACTTGGTTTTTAAGAATCGCTAAGCATACTGAATCCACGAATGAGGGGATCCTTTCGGTTAACAGCCGTGTAAGGATGTGATGTGCGAAGCCCATTCCGCCACTGGAGGGCGCCAATGTTCTGAGTTTGAGGCAAGTCAATACGGAGAGCCAGGAAGGGACGTGAGAAAAGGGAAGGCTAGGACTGGGCATGGTAGAGGTCTGGTGGTGGAGGCAGGGAGACCAGCGAGGAGGGATGTGATGTCACATTTTACAAATTGCACATTTGTTTGATACCACATTGAATATATTTTGTTTAACTGGCTAATAATGCACATTTCTTAGATCAATTTGGGCTGGTCTGGGTTACTTCTGTCCTTATTCCACTAAAATTATGTGAAGTCAAGCAGGTTTCACTGTTTAGTATGGCAATGAATGAACACGAGACAAGCATCAGATAATTTATTGAAATGCATAGATGTGCAGAATATTAGTATCAACTCTCGTATGATGGACTGTCCATACATTGAGGAGTTTGAATGTTCTCCCCGTGTCTGCATGGGTTTCTTCCGGGTACTCCGGTTTGCTCCCACAGTCCAAAGATAAGCAGGTTAATAGCTCCTGCTATAGCCCTTGACCAAGGCACTGGCTTCAGAATGGGAGTTGGCCCCAGGCACTGCACTTTGGCTGCCCACTGCTCCTAAGTAATTAGGATGGGTTACACGCCGAGAACGCAACAATTACAAAGAAATAAATAAATATAATTTCTCTCTACTCCTTCATCTTCTCTCCCCCATTTTCTCTCATCATTGGTAGGCTATTCAACAAAAACATCTGTATTTATTATAATAACCAAGTATTGCACAAATAACTTGCTTTTTCTTTAGGAGGACAGCTCCCCTGCTGCAAGTAAAAGACAGGACTACATTGTGATGCTACTGTCGTGTTAACTTTAAGAAATGGCACATTATTTTTTACCTGCAAATCATTCACATCACTGATCCTATTCATTCACTGTCCTGTTTTCAACGAAGAAAGAAAAAAAAATTTGGAGGATGCGGGCATCGATCCCGCTACCTCTCGCATGCTAAGCGAGCGCTCTACCATTTGAGCTAATCCCCCGATGCGGCGAGAGTGCTCCCGCATACAATCTTGGATTTGCAAATCAATAATTTGATGAATCTGAATGTATTATACTTTATCATATTATACAAATCGCTTTCATCAGCAATAATTCTGAAATATAAATGTATTCTTGTTTCATGTGAACAACAACGAGATATGAGAATACGCTGTGAAACTACAAGCCCCAGTGTGCAACATTGGATTGCTATAGTTACGATCGTGAAGAACGGAGAAGGCGTGGTAAGCATTTGTCAAAGCAACATGGCGAGCGGGGTGGGCAGTAAGTATTGTACCCCGTTCTGTAAAGAAAACCGTTTAGCCAGCTACGCAGGATTTAAATGAAAAAGGAAACTCGAACAAAATAAGCATGCACCAGTAGCACATTTAAATGCATTGGTTGCTATGAGTGACTAATTATTTTGAGCGTTCGCTTAGGCTCGGTAACTCGGTAGCCTGCGTATAAGAAACTGAATGACAAAACAAATTCGCTTAAAAAGTGCTAGCTTGCTTACGAGCTTGGAAGGTGTGTGTTGCGCTGAATCTGTTGTTAGGACTTTGCTGCCAATTGTTTTCTGTTGCACATATTATCCGTTTGTTTAGTTCGTTTATAACGTTGCAATACTAAAGAAAAGGTATTATGATGTATGTTTTATGAATAGCTGCTGTTACAGTTGACTGGCTAGCTGGTTACACGCCCCTCGTCCACATTACAGTAGATAGCGTCTAACATTCGTCAGAAGTGTGTATTCTGAAAAGTTAGCTACTAACATGAATATATCCACTCATTTAATCCATGTGTCTGCATTATTGCAAACATAAAATATTTAGCTCGTATTGTATTGTTTTACTTCCTATCCTTCCTTCCTTATTTTTGCGCATTAAGTCTTTAATTTAGGCAACACACGGATCGTCACTGCCTATATTTGTTCCAAGCTGTATGAATCATAACACAATCTCCATCATTCCTCTACTCTCGTCTCCGTGTATGTCCCCGCCCCCCAGAACACAAGCTGCTGTCTCTCGGCCCAACGGAACCGTGGTCGGTGCGCGAGAAGCTTTGTTTGGCCTCCTCCGTCATGAAAAGCGGAGACCAAAACTGGTAAATATCACAACCTGTCTTTCGGCCCGACCGCCTGTCTTGTCTTGTCTGCTCCAAACTTCAAACACAGACAGACTCTTTGTGCTTGTTCACGTGATCACTGACGCGCATTTCACTTTGATGGGCCCTCGTGATTGTATTAACACTGCAGATCAACACATAATATTATGATTGCTGGATTTGTGGAAGGTGCCGTCACCCAATTTCTGCGAAAATGCAACCGGACCCTTCTATTACACACGATGATTGGAGCTCTCAACCCCCTCCCCTATTGCCAAAACATTATAAAATACAAACTGAGGACATATTTAAAACTCTTTTTAATATACCTTAGTGACCATTTTATTTGCTAGACCTTTGTAGACCATTAGGTACGCTTTGTAATGCTAATATCCAATCAGCCAATCATATAGCAGTAACACAACACGTAAAAGCATGCAGACATGGTCAAGATGTTCAGCTGTTGTTCAGACCATCAGAATGGGGAAGAAATGTGATCTAAGTGACTTTGGCTGTGGAATGATTGTTCGTGCCGGACAGGGTGGTTTGAATATCTGAAAAACCGCTGAGCTCCTGGATTTTCACACACAACAGTCTCTAGAGTTTACAGAGGATGGTGCAAAGCAAAACTTTAAAATATCCAGTGAGCAGCAGTTCTACAGTTGAAAACACCCTTTTTAATGAGGAGGAGAAGAACAGCAAGTCTGGTTCAAGTTGACAGGAAGGCGACAGTGACTAAAATCACAGTGGTATGCAGAAGAGCATCGCTCAAGACACAACACGTCGAGCCTTCAGCTGGATGGAGCAGAAAATACCTAATGAAATGGTCACTGAGTGTATATGTAGATGACAGAGTTGACATAAAACCCCAGTCACTTGTGTGCTACAGTGCTGCCCTCGGTCCTTTTTGGGAGATATAATTGGATGGATGTAATTTGTAATACTGAAATGGATTGGAATTGGTTGTTTAGTGGTTTTGTACCGGCCTTAACTGACTGGTTAAGTTGTGCTCTGTACAATAAATCTGTATTGTAATTAAAACTTGAACTCAATCAATGCTGTGTTGTTTGCTGTTTTTCATAGACACATAAAGTATTCCTAATACAATGACACACATATTGTGAACACTACTTAAAACACATTTACTATCATTATTTCTTTTAAACATTCAAGTAATTAAAAATAAACCTTTTCCAATTACAGTAAAATATTTAAACACCATGTATCTGTTAATCATACATTTTAAAAGACTTGATTTTTTATTTTTATTTTTTAAGTACTTGAAATATTTGACCCAGGTTTACCAGGGAACAGTTACTGGGCCTAAATCTGAGTTCTGTGTCATCATCTCTTATCTCTTTCTGTTTAATGTGCTTGCTCTATGACAAAACGTCTCTTTTACTGTGTCTATGTCTTCTCTCTTCATTATTCAGGTGTGTTTTTCATGAATGAGCAGAGCAGATAGCATAGAAGACGGCTTCCCTGCTGTGAAATCCAGCTATGTCAGCTTGACCAGCTTGAAAACTGAACTGGATATAAAGCTTGTCCAGCTGGGTAGGAGCTGGTCAACCAGCTAGTGCTGGTAGCTTGTCTGTACTGGTAGCTGGTCATTCAGCTACCAGCTGTATCAAAACATAGCTTGAGCTGATTTTTTCAACAGGGAGAGCCACACATGTTCCATTAACATATTGCCCATTTATTGAGCGTGTAATTTTTACTGAAAATAATTCAGGTTAAATGCCACGTCGCAAGCCTGGGTTCTTAACGACTGCACCACACTTCTGTTACGCTTGGATGTACGGGCAGCTGCCTGGGTTTGTGTTTGTCTCAACGACTTTCTTTCGAGTGGTGCGGTAATGCAGAGATCTCTCTCTCTCTGTCTCCTAGGGTGTCGGTCAGTAGGGCCATTAAGCCGTTTGCAGAACCGGGCCGGCCCCCAGATTGGTTCTCTCAGAAGGTAGGACACTCTGTGCTTGTGCTAGAGGGGGTCAGTGTTGTGGGCTGAGCTAGCTGCTAGTATCAAGAGAATGTGAATATTTACATATTTTTATTTCTTATCCTAGTAAGACATAAACTAATATGTCGGCTGTATGCTTTGTAGATGTTATGGGAGAATTTTCTGTTTTTTTCAAACAATAGGGCAAGCCTCTGATACAGGCCCCTCTTTCTGCTCATTAGGGGCATCCCCTCCCCTTTTAATATGGACAGTTTGTATGTAAAATATACATTTTAAGGCATTCTTATGAAGTAAGCAGGACAGGGCATAAAGACAGGACAAGATAAACAAGGCTGTTAGGATATTATAATTATATATTATAAATGCACATCACACAGCATATGAGTAACACGATTTGAAAAGTTGACATATTTGTTGTGACCAATCTCTGTTACTTTACACATTGGGAACACTGATGATAAAGTCTTTTCTAAAATCCGAGTAACTAATAGCAATTTTTTTCCAGTCTTGCGTAGCAGGAGTTTTTTTCTGTCCAAAATTGTAAAATACTTTTTTTAGCTTATAACAGAGTGATAAGCATACAGTAGATATGTTTTGAGGTCCCTATATATTTAAATGTTTGGCAGATCCTAGTTATACAATTATTTACTGAAAGCTAAAGTTAACCAAAAACCATTAATTTGCAGTGATGTATATCTTTTGGGAGTACTGACAGCCATGTTATTACAAAGCAAATAATGATGCGTGAGTTCCTGGCTAAAATCCTTTCTAAAAATTTTTGTTAGATCTCTGCCCTTGTTTTAATGTTGGACATGCTGACAGTAGCTGATTGTGTTTGTCAGGACAGCTGATTCTGCGCTTGTTGTTGAGCTGTAACTGGTTCTAAAAATGGCTTTCACCCTCTTTTTTTATACAGCACTGTGCCTCCCAGTACAGCGAACTTCTGGAGACCACAGAAACCCCCAAGTGAGCAGCTGATTGGCTTTGCTGTTAAACATAGGCTGATGGTAGATGTTCTGTAATGATTGAACTGTGTGTGTGTGCGTGTGTGTGTGTTCAGGCGGAAGCGGGGGGAGAAGGGTGAGGTGGTGGAGACGGTGGAGGATGTGATCGTGCGCAGACTCACAGCCGAGAGAATCGAGGAGCTGAAGAGGTTGATCAAAGAGACCCAGGAGAAACACAGGTACAGTGATAACACCGGTTAATGTAACACAGGAACAGTGATAACACAGGTTAATGTAACACAGGTACAGTGATAACGCAGGTTAATGTAACACAGGAACAGTGATAACACAGGTTAATGTAACACAGGTACAGTGATAACACAGGTTAATGTAACACAGGAACAGTGATAACACAGGTTAATGTAACACAGGTACAGTGATAACACAGGTTAATGTAACACAGGTACAGTGATAACACAGTTTAATGTGACACATGGACAGTGATAACACAGGTTAATGTGACACACACAAGAAAGGACAAAAACAGAAGAGACTGTTCCCAAGTCTGGAGTTTGAGACCCCACCCTGTGTGTGCTTACAGGAAGTTGAAGAAGGAGGCAGAGCTGATCCAGGCTGGGCATCTGGACTCGAAGCTGGACGACCTGTGGGGGGAGATCGTACAGTAAGTTACGCTCGCGGGCATCTTCCCCGTCCGGTCGCGCTAACGGTAATTCAGTGCCCAACAGACTGCAGATCAGTGAACGATTAACTATCAGATGTCACATCTCTGCCGGCAGGAAGAAGAAAACAGAAGAGGAAGAGGCGGAGCTTAAGAGAAAGGCCACAGATGCGGCCTACCAAGGTACAAAGCCAAACTCTCTTTCTCTTTCTGTCTCTCTTCTCACCCTCTCTCTCTCTTTCTTTTCTCTATTAGTTTCTCTCTCGATGCCACCATTATTGGTTACATAATAATACAAGTGTTAGCAATAGAGTCAACGTGGTCATTCGCTAATAGACAGCGTAAATGAGATAATATGAAGATTTAAGGCCAGTTCATAGTCCAGCAATAGCGTCACTCGAATTAAATCACAGAACGTTCTGTTGTCGCCCGACGTAGACGTTGGCCGTTGTCCTTAGCAACAAGTTTAAACGCACTCCAGTCGCCCAGAGTATAAACCAAATGTTGCTGCCACCAGCCACATCCATTGTACGTCATCGGTCGCTGGACTATGAACTGGCCTTTAGCCTGGTGTTAGCCTGAGGAAAAGATATAATCAAGATGGCGGTAAATACAGCCCGGCAGGTGGTGAAGAACACCCCGAAACGAGTCCCCAGTGTGACGGTGCGTTCCCCCCTGGGGGCCAGCTCCCCCAGCCTGGAGTTCCCCCCGGCGGACACACCCCAACCCCCGCCTGAGGAGCCAGGGCCCCCGGCCACGGTGAGCTCCTCTGCATCTGACCTGACGCCCATAACCCTGGAAATATTTTTGAAAGTAATGCCTCAAGATGTAGCCCCGCCTTCAATAGCCTTGTCCATTGCACCATTTAAAAAAAATGAATTCATTAGTCGCCATACAAATTGTACCATATCTGCAATTTAATATGGCCTGGCCTGTCACACATGGCCTGTGATACGAACCCAAAACCAGCAGGTTACACAAAAACACTGCTAGCATGATCTGCTCTGGATGAAACGCTTGCCCTCCCCACCCCTCTACCTGTTCTCTTTTCCTCACTCCTTTACTTCCTGCCTCTCTTCCCGTGTCACTTCCACTTCCTGTTTTGTTACCACTTCCTGTTTTGTTGCACAGGCTCCAGGCACGGCAGTGTTTGTGCCCCTGTCAGAGGTGGGCTCGGGCCCCATCGCCGTGGAGACAGGCCTGGGGGGGCTCCTGGACGACTCCCCCCAGAAGAAGCTCCTGGGGCAGAAGGCCACGCCCCCTCCCTCCCCTCTGCTCTCCGAACTGCTGAAGAAGGGCAGCCTCCTGCCCACCAGCCCCCGCCTGGTGAGAGAGAGCGCAGGAGAGAGAGAGGGAGGGAGGGAGGGAGGGATACAATATTTGATTATGTCAATTTATATGTGTCCAAGTGATGATGTTTACGCAGGTATTATACTGTTCGTGCATACGACCAGTCCAGTCGTGGCCCGGTGTATATTGCCTGCTATCGGTAAGCTAACCTGATTGCAGTATAACCTGGACTATGATATATCACTTGTTTTCCAGGTTGGAGACGGAGACATCCCCGGGGGTCATGTGACCGGAGTGCTTGGACCTGACCTTCAGCTGGTGGCCTCTGCCATGTCTGTTTCCCAAGCAACAGGTAACCATGACAACGCCACCTTTTAAAACGATCATCATCAGCAGTAGGTACACACACACACACACACACACACACACACAGACACACATACAACTGAACCACACTTCCAGCAGTAGGTACACACCCCACTCACACATGTTGAGCGTGCTCTGGTTATGGTGTGTTTGCTCGAGGCTGTGCCGCTCTCTCTCTCTGCCCTGTCCGTGCGTCCGTCCGGCAGGTGCTCCCACACTGTCCCGCCTGCTGGAGGCTGGCCCCGCCCAGTTCCCCTCCCCCCTGAGCTCATTGGCCAGCGCTGACCCGTCCATCACCCCCCCGACCACCACCACAGCTCCCACACAGGACACCCCAGCCTCACTCAATGCAGGTCTCTCTCTCTCTCTTTCTTTCTGTCTCTTTCTCTGTCTATCTCGCTCTCCCTCTCTCTCTCTCTCTTTCTGTCTCTTTCTCTGTCTATCTCGCTCTCTCTCCCTCTCTTTTCTTTGTATTTGTATGGGGATGGTGGTTATCCATCGTAAAATACCAACATTTTTCTGGTTGTTTGAATATGATTTATTGCTTATATATAGACCTGTTCATGCTCCTGAGTGGTACAATTTATAAACCAAAATGTTGTACAATTTATAATTGCAATAAAGAAAATGCACAATACTGCAATAAGGACACACAAACAACAAAGACAGTTCTCATGTGGAATTAAAAGCAAGGAAAAAGAAGTGAGATTTGAGTTGAGATTTGAAGGTGTACATGGAGCCATCATGACCACTCCTAGTGGACACACAAAATGGCGCCTGGGCCGATATGAGGCAGAGCGCAGTGTAGGGGCGGGAGCGAGTGACACCCTGTCTGTGCCCGTGCAGGAGCAGACGCCCGGATGGGGCCAATGAGAAGCCCCACGGCAGGGGAGGGGAAGGCGGCCGAACTGGGCGAGGAAGACCTGGTCACCGTGTCCTACATGGGGGACGAGCTGGACCTGGAGACTGTGGGAGACATCATCGCCATCATCGAGGAGAAGGTGTGTGAGGAGAAGGTCCTTAGCTAACCCCTCTCCCTCACACGCTCACCGTATGGCTCAAGGTGTTCAGTAGTTTACAATATATACGCACATCAAAATGGCAGGCTATAGCTACTGGCCAAGGCACTTGTCTGGGATCTGGAATGTTGGCGCTTAAACTTCTCCCAATCTCTTGGTCACTCTCTCCCTCCCTCTCTTTTCCTCCCCTCTCTTTCTCTCCCTCCATCCCTCTTTCTCTCTCCTGTTCCCTCTCTCTCTTTCTCTCCCTCATCCCTCCCTCTCCCTCCCACCCCCTCTCTTTCTCTCCCTCCCTCCCTCTCTCCCCCCTCTCCCTCCACCCCCCCTCTCTTTCACTCCCTCCCTCCCTCTGTCTCTCCCAGGTGGATGAGAACGCGGAGGCGCTGGACGCAGCCGCAGTGGAGGCGGCCCTCTCTCTGTGTGAGGAGGCGGTGGACAGCCACTCCCTCCCGGGCCCCTGGGAGCCGGGGCCCTTCAAACCGCCCGAGTCGGGGCCCCCCTCGGCCAGCTGCGGCCTGACGGACGAAAAGGGCTCCTCCCAGCACGACAGCGCACCCAATCACGCCCACCCCGCTCCCCACGCCCCTCCCTCCTCCCTCTGCCGGGACCACGCCAACCCCCCGGGGACGGGGCTCGACCCCAGCATGCAAGGCGGAGCCAGCAGGGGGGAGGAGGGGAGGAGGGAGGGAAGCCCCGCCTCCTCCCTCCTCAGCATCAAGTGTGAGAGCGAGGAGTGGGGTGTCGGTGACACGCCCCACACAGGTGTGTAAGAACATACGCACACATACACACTCACACAGGTGTGTAAGAACATATGCACACATACACACTCACACAGGTGTGTGAACACACTCACACATACACACACAGGTGTGTAAGAACATACGCACACATACGCACTCACACAGGTGTGTAAGAACATACGCACACATACGCACTCACACAGGTGTGTAAGAACATACGCACACATACACACTCACACAGGTGTGTAAGAACATACGCACACATACACACTCACACAGGTGTGGAAGAACATACACACACATACACACTCACACAGGTGTGTAAGAACATACGCACACATAGGTACATCACTGGACATGCAAGGTCAGTGGTTTGAACCCCGGTGTAGCCACAAGGCCCTTAACCCCACATTGCTCCAGGGGGCAATTAGCCCCTGCTTAGTCTAATCAACTATAACTCACTTTGGAAAAAAACATTAGCCAAGTAACTGTAATGTAATGCATAAACCTAACGCACCCCAGGCCTGGGTCAAATACGTAATTGTTTTGGATTAAAATACTTTGCTATGCTTTACTGAGAATGTCTATGGAATGGAACCTATAGAATATGCAAACCCCGCATTCTGATCCTCTTTGCTCTGCTCAGTTGCACCAGGCAAAATGTATCCAGCACAGAAAAGTATTTGAATCCAAAACATTTGAGTTTGAGCCAGGTTTGACACGCACATACGTACGCACTCACAATCAGGTGCTTGTCTGTTTAATTCTGTATGTCTGTTGTCCGCTCTTTCCATCTCTCCCTCTCCTCCCACGTTTACCTTTTTCAGAGCTTTGGCTCTTGTTTTTTTATTGCTTGACTCATTGTCTAATTTTAAAAAAGTTAAATAAAGATGTTGAAGAAAATGTTCAATTCAGAGCTTTTAAAAGGCCAAGTCTCTCTCTCTCTCGCTCACAGAATCCGTGACGGAGGATAGCTTGGCATCAGGGAAGCACTCCAAGGTACCCCGGCCCCCACAAACAGGAAACAAGCCGCATTCATAAAGGTCTACTGGCAACACAGCACAAACTGCACACAGACATTCCAATACATTAGTCCTTACTGTTCATTATTTATTTGTTTGGCATTGCGGCCTGTGTACACTTTACTCAGGACACAACCATCCAGTGACAGTTCTGGATCCATAAAATGCAAATCTGTCATTTTTCATATTTGGCTGTCTGTGATCATTGGTAGTCACAAACGTTTGTGTATTTGGAGAAAGAAGACTGCTTAGAGACAATCAACTATGTCATCTGATACTGACGGTGCTTGTCAAATGACATTCTTCAGCAACATATCAAACCAAATTAGGATTTTTTGGATTTTAGACATTTTTGGTATTTTAGATGTTTTGTCATGCAACGTTGTTTGTGCCTCTGACCTCGGGAAAATCTCTCGCTCTGTAAGTCGTTGTACACCATAAAACTTTAATACGTGGTGGGAATTTCACACCTGACACACACTAGTTTATAACCGCATATAAAGGGGAAATTTACACAAAATGCTGACACATTGAATCGATGTTGCTACAAAAATGGCATTGTGAGAAGGTATCAAACATGGAGGCAGAGGCAGAAACACTGCGGGTTTTCAAGACCAGGCTAGATACTATTTAGCTTTTAGGCAAGCCGTAGCTACACTTTAGTGGTAGGAAAAGGCGAGCATTGCTGGGCTGAATGGCCTGCCCTCACAATTATGTCATGTGATGTTATTTTTTCATATGAAAAAAATGACGGATTGACACTTTAAGCCTCTCTGGCTCCAGCTGCCTCTGTCTCTCCCCGCAGGAGGTGAAGGAGGAGGAGGGGGGCAGCGAGGGGGAGGACGGGAGCGTGTCGGAGATGAAGGAGTGCGGGGAGGGGGCGGAGGCCTACCTCTCGGAGGCGGAGCTGGAGCCAGCGGCCAGTGAGAGCGAGGACGGGTACAGCCTCCACACCGCCTCCTCCCTGCAGCTGCACAACATGGCCGACTCCATCCCCAGCAGCCCCGCCTCCTCGCAGTTGTAAGCTACTGCGCCGCTCTTAGCCCCGCCTACTTCTATACAATTCGCCACGCCCGTCCAATACACTAATATAAGCCCCGCCTCCTCGCATTATGAGTCACTCTTAGCCTTGCCTACTTATATAGAAGTAGCCATGCCCCATCACTATTCTGTACTATACTCCGCTAAATATCTATAATGAAATGCTAATCTCAGCCGTCCTGCCTCAGTTGTGTCACTCTTAGCATCGCCTACTTCTATGCAATTAGCCACACCCATTCACTACACTAATATAAGCCCCGTCTCCTCGCAGTTGTGAGTCAATCTTAGCCGCACCTACTTCTGTACACTGCAACTAGCCATGCCCCTTTACTGTATGTAATGTAGCCCTGCCTACTTCTATACACTGCAGTTAGCCACGCCGATTCACTTTTTGATGACCAAATTGATCATTCATGCAGGTGATTTGCAGTCACAGCATTGGAACCATTGCAAATAGATACCACTAGGTATAGCAGTATAAAGATGAGCTGTATAGCGGCAGTTAGTTTTGTAGGGTTTTTTTTGTTCGTTCGTGAGTCTCTCCTCTCCTGTCAGTTCCATGAGCAGTGAAGACCAGGAGGCCATCCAGGCCCAGAAGATCTGGAAGAAGGCCATCATGCTGGTGTGGCGAGCGGCAGCCAATCACAGGTACGAGCCCAAGAAGATCCCTTAATCTGAGCTAACGATTAAACAAAACAAATACCACCAGTAACCCCTCCTGCTAATTCTCCACTGTAACAGGCCCCACTGTTCTAACCTTTAGCCTGATCTCAGGAGAGCATTAGAAGGGCAGTGATGTCCGTGTCTTTTGGTGAAATTGACGGTTTCTGTGTTGTCTCTGGCAGGTATGCCAATGTGTTCCTGCAGCCAGTGACGGATGACATTGCACCTGGGTACCACAGCATCGTCCACAGGTACCGTATCAGACCGTTCATTTCTGTCGTCCTGCGTCTGCTCGACCAGAATTGACATTTTACATTTACGCTCACTTAGCAGATACTCACTTAAACAGTTATAATACAGGACATACAATACGCTTAGATGTAACAGGACTCTGCTTGCAGTTAGATGAACACCAGGCATAGATATTGAGTACATTACAATAAATTACAGTAACACATTGGAGGCAATGTGGCAGTGAAAAATGCAATGCTGTTGTGGACATTTTACCACGCATTACAACCATTGAACTGAAGGGAAAAACTAATACAAGTATGTGGAAGTGTTGGCTTCGTTAAACATGTGTGTGTGTGTGTGTGTGTGTGTGTGTGGTGTGTGTATATTTGTGTGTGTGTGTATGTATGTGTGCATGTGTGGTGTGTGTGTATATGTGTGTTGTGTGTGTATATTCTGTGTATGTGTGTATGTGCATTTCTATGTGTGGTATGTGTGTTGTGTATGTATATTCTGTGTGTATGTGTGTGTGTGTGTGATGATTGTATGTATGTCTGCATGTGTGTGTGTATATGTGTGTTGTGTGTGTATATTCTGTGTGTGTGATGTGTGTATGTACGTGTGCATGTGTGGTGTGTGTATGCGTGTGTGTGTGTTCCAGGCCCATGGACCTCTCCACCATAAAGAAGAACATTGAGACGGGTCTGATCCGCTCCACGGCGGAGTTCCAGCGGGACATCATGCTGATGTTCCAGAACGCGGTGATGTACAACAGCTCGGACCACGACGTCTTCCACATGGCCCTGGAGATGCAGCGTGACGTTCTGGAGCAGATCCAGCAGTTCCTGGCCACGCAGCTCATCATGCAGACCTCCGAGTCCGGCATCAGCGCCAAGAGCCTGCGGGGCCGCGAGTCCGCCCGGAAACAGGATTCTAACGACAAGGTGAGAGAGTCCGCCCGGAAACAGGATTCTAACGACAAGGTGAGAGAGTCCGCCCGGAAACAGAACTCTAATGACAAGGTGAGAGAGAGTCTGCCCGGAAACAGAACTCTAACGACAAGGTGAGAGAGTCTGCCCGGAAACAGGACTCTTAACGACAAGGTGAGAGAGTCCGCCCGGAAACAGAACTCTAACGACAAGGTGAGAGAGTCCGCCCGGAAACAGAACTCTAACGACAAGGTGAGAGAGTCCGCCCGGAAACAGAACTCTAATGACAAGGTGAGAGAGAGTCTGCCCGGAAACAGAACTCTAACGACAAGGTGAGAGAGTCCGCCCGGAAACAGGACTCTTAACGACAAGGTGAGAGTGTCCTCCCGGAAACAGAACTCTAACGACAAGGTGAGAGAGTCCTCCCGGAAACAGGACTCTTAACGACAAGGTGAGAGAGTCCGCCCGGAAACAGGACTCTTAACGACAAGATGAGAGAGTCCGCCCGGAAACAGGACTCTTAACGACAAGGTGAGAGAGTCCGCCCGGAAACAGAACTCTAATGACAAGGTGAGAGAGAGTCCGCCCGGAAACAGAACTCTAATGACAAGGTGAGAGAGTCCGCCCGGAAACAGAACTCTAACAACAAGGTGAGAGAGAGTCCGCCCGGAAACAGAACTCTAATGACAAGGTGAGAGAGTCCGCCCGGAAACAGAACTCTAATGACAAGGTGAGAGAGAGTCCGCCCGGAAACAGAACTCTAATGACAAGGTGAGAGAGTCCGCCCGGAAACAGAACTCTAACGACAAGGTGAGAGAGAGCCCGCCCGGAAACAGAACACTCATGACAAGGTGAGAGACAGTCCGCCCGGAAACAGAATTCTAACAACAAGGTGAGAGAGTGATAGTCTGTCCAGAAACAGGACTCTCACCAACAGAAGAGGGTCTACAGCAAAAACTGGATCTGCTTCCCTGGGCCCTGACGGTAAACTCCACTAAAATTAAATAAATATCACATGAGGAACAACTCAAGTTTAACTACCAATCCAAGCTGTGACCTTTGACGCTTGGCTAAAGTGACACTGTGCCTAATAACCCGTGCACGCATGCACACACATTTACGTACGTGTACACACACCGTGACATGAGTTTCAGATCTCGTTTTTTTTTTTTTTTTTTCTGGTTTCCTTCTCTTTCTGCTTGTCCCTCACCCTGCCTAAAGTCCCCTTTGTGTACACACTGTGAAAAAATAAATTTCTCTCAAGTAGAAAATATTAGCTTGTTTTAAGTTAGTTTGCTTGTCACCAGCAATATGGCTTATCCCATTGGCAAATCTTGAAATGTATTTATTTTTTGGTTTGAGTGACAGCAGTCTGTTCTTTTCCTATTCCTGTGGCCACTGGCTCCTCTCTCTCCAGTCTCTCTCCAGTGTGTGAGCACGCTGTATCGCCATTGTGTTGTGGTTTGTTTGTGTGCGTGTGGATGTGTTGTATGTGCAGTATGTGTGTAGTATATGTGCAGTGTGTGTGTGTGTAGTTCTTCTCTCTGTTGTTTGTGTGTGTAGTTCCTCTCTCTGTTGTTTGTGTGAGTGTGTGTACTTCCTCTCTCTGACTGTGTTGTTTGTCCTCTTACAGGACAGTGTCCCCATGGCCTCTCCTGCCTTCCTTCTCTCTCTCTTTGTAAGTATCTCTTATGCACACACATAGCCAGATACTCGGGGGGGATACAAACCACAAGGAGCATACATACACACACACACAGAATACATACCACAAGGACCACACCATACACAGACACAGATACACACACATGCATACGTATGTACAGACAGACTGACACACACACACACACACACAGACATAGATACAAACCCACCTCTGTACAACTCTGTGGAACAACAGCGCCCCCTGTGCGGTACTGCAGCACTCATGTTTTCAGAAATATCTGCAGTAATTGTGGCGCAACATCATCTTAGTGGTGTGTAGGTCGAGTGTCAGTGCCTTCATGTTGTGGGCTGTATGTTTGGCCATGTAAAGCAGTGTGTTCTAGTGTGCGAGTACGCACAGAACTGTCACTATTACGTTGAGGTTACATTCATTTACCTACTGAGATTTCAAAACTCAAGTACATAAGCACTGTCGGATTAGTTTGAGAGCAGCAGTACTCCAGAAATGTTATCTGTAGTAAGGACAGGTGGAATATGCAGTTAGCATCCTGCCTGGGTTTGACCGACGCAGAGCTGCTGTCCAGAGCTCCCACCTCCCGTGTCCTTCTCTCCCTGCAGGACGGGGGCAGCAGGGGGCGCCGCTGCGCAATCGAGGCAGACCTGAAGATGAAGAAGTGAATTGTGGGTAAAAACCTGCGGCAGTATTGTCACACGTCCGTTTCGTCTGCGGTGACCGAGGGGATCGCTGACGCAAAAAAAAAAGGAAACCGGGATGATTTTATTGGTGGGCCTCCGATGTCCCAGCTTTTCCATTGGCCAGAAGAGAAGTGATGTCACAGTGCCAAGCTCGATTGATGTGGAAGGGGGAGGGACAGGAACGGTCTGTGCTGTGTCTTCTCTGAAGGGAAAGTGCGGAAACAGCAAAAACACCATCCTGTGCGTCTGTTCGTTTTAAAACTAGAATACAAAAACGGAAAGCATTTCACTGTATGTGTCCGTTCCGTGTTGTCCGTAGTAACAGCGTGTCGTTTTGTACGGTCATATCACCCCATGTACATATACTGTTATGTTGCCTGCTCGTGTGTGTTTTTTAACTGTGTATGTGTCTGAAACAATAAATATGATCAAGAGAAACTGTGTTTGGTAGCTGCTGTGACCTGTTTGTCTCCAGCCTGGGTGAAATATATTTAGATTACGGCTGTACCACAAAACAGCTCACAAACCTTCAGTGCAGGTGACCCACTTATTGAGCGAATGCATTAGATGACCTTACCCTCACTGAATTATGGTTTTGCTTTACGTATGCAAAATCAACTGCATGTACAGTGCTTGTCTGACTGTAAATCAGACCTGGGTAAAATACATAACTGGAGTGTTATTTAAAAACTTTTCTCTGCTGGTTTGAGCTTGCCTGGTGCAATTGAGCCAGCCGAGGGGACCAGAAGGTGGGGTTTGCACTTTTTGAGAGTATGTTCCGATACACCAGACAAGCTCAGTAAAGTGTAGAAAAGTATTTGAGTCCAAAACAATTATGTGATCCAGGTGTAGTGTAAATATGAACAGAATGTGTGTGATGTGGGTAAGGGAGGGGTAGTGTTGTAATTATCACTGTTCCTTGGGGATGCAATCCCTCACTGTTCCCTGAGCTACAGAACACACAAAAACCCTGGAAACCAGTGTACTGTGTTACATTTTATTAAACCACAACAAAACTTTGCTCAGCATAAATTAGCTGAATACCACGGTTCAACTTAACGGACGGGGGAAAAAAACACACTCACCCACATACATCTGCACGCGCGCGCACACACACACACGCAGAGCTGACCGTGGACCACACCCCTCTCCTTCAGACAAATTATTCATTTTTTCAATTTCAGTGCAGTCCACCCATCGCTGTTAGTACAGGGTATATATGTCTGACAGTGACTAGGTGGGTCAAAGGTTAAATTAAGCAGACTACTAGCTCAAAAAATGACAAAACAGGACAAATCAATCCATCAGATTTTGAACATGTAATGTATAAAGAGCCCATTATACAAACACACCTTTTTCCAAGGATTGTCTCTCTCATAATGAACAATATTATAAATCCTAGAAAAGGGATTACTTTTAATACTCCCCCATTCTCTCGCTCACACGCGCACACACACACACACTCGATCTCTGGATTTTCTGCATGGTTTATACTGTAGTATTATGTCTATAAATATGGAAACAGTAATGTTGGGAAATGGTTAAGAGGTGCTGGGGGATGGGTATCGCCCAGATACCACATGCAGTGGATTCAGGAGAGCTGAGGGACACTGAAATCCTTTCAAAAGTGCAGAGAATAATGTAACAAATAAAAATAAATAAAGCTTTTGGCACCCCCTTCTAGCCACTGAAACCTTTGAAACGTGCCGACGTGTCGGTACAAGGGGATGTACTGTGTTTATCGCCTCAAACCAGACTCTGGAGTCGAGGGTAAACTTAGGCCCTCTGGCTTTAACCTTCCCATAAAAAAAACTAAAATTCACAGCAGAAATGTTTTTAAATAAAATATAGATAAAGTGTGTCCTGTGACAAATAAATTTAAGTTAAATGAATAAATAATAAGCTCGTAAAACACAGGGTGGTTGTGATATGACAGTAAATGTGGACAGAGCGTCGCTGTTATCGGTAACCCTATTCCTTAATGTAAGGAAATAAAAACAGACCTCATCAGAGCAGATACTACACTACCCAGCCTGCCTCACTCCAAAGATATGACAGGCAGAACTAGCTGCTCCCAGAGTGTTGGGAGCTGCCATGCTGTGTGTCCTCCTCTCTTTATCGCTTTCTGAAAAGAAAGCCAGACGCTCGTACTCAAAACTGCTCATGCTAACGGAAGGAGCTACCTGAAGCGGTAAGTTAAACAAAAACGTAAATAAACCAGATAGAAATAAAACGCTGCTACGAACGCAAAAGGTGACGCTTCTGTGTGCTGACTACGTGCCTCCCACGTTGGGCTATTCGCCTCGCTGCCGGCCCAGGATGCGGTACAGCTTGTCGCAGTTCTCCAGCTTCATGGACTCCGCCTTCTGCTTTAGCCGCTCATCACGGTACAGCTGGCCCAGGTTCGCCAGGTCCGATTCTGGAGGAAGAGGGAAGGAGATAAACCACAAACCACAAGCCTATAGCCTAGTGGCTACAGTGCTTAACTGGAACCGGAAGGGCGGTGGGATAAGATCCAAACAGATGTTCGGCCCTTAACCCCACATTGTTCCAAGGGGGATTGGCCGCTGCTTAGTCTAATCAACTGCAAGTCGCTTTGGTTGAAAGCGTCAGCTAAATAACTAATGTAATGCATGCGGACTGTCCACACAATTCTTGTCCACAAAGATTTTAGTCTCATATTTAGACTTAAAATATTCTTAATTCTATAATTCTTTTGCAAAAAAACATTGCCAATGAGGAGAGGCTGAGATGGGGTGAGAGGAATTTCACTTGTCCTAGTTTTTGGGAAATTCAGCAGCCACCCATGGTGACTGGTGACCATAAAAGACCTATTCTACACTTCAATTCCCATAGTTCCCACACAGCCTCCTCTCACGGTTTCCTTCTTCTGACTGTCAGAGTGGGCTCCTTTTTTAGGTCACTTTACTACTTTACTTTGTTGTAAAGTTACTGCGAACAAAGACAAACTCTCGATGGTCATTGCTGGAGAAATACCAGTGGGAACGGCTCAAACACGGCATTTGTTCTTATAAGAATATCACAGATTGCCATTTTAGATGAGGTCAGAGGCGGCGTACTCTGCTGTTTCTCCTTCCAGCAGCTGTTCTGCAGGTGCTCCACGTAGTCGCTCTCCACACTCTTCTCCAGGTCCTGCAGGGCGGCGCCGCGGTACTCCTTGGTGAAGCCCTTGTCCACGTAGTACGGCACGCCCATGTGCTGCGTCTCCCGGGAAACCACCAGGCCCATGGACCTGAGCGGAGAGAGTCAACGACGCCGTTACCGTACCTCTCCTGAGCAGACAGACGGACGAGAGCTTCTCTCTCACAGCTCAGACAGACTGTGTTCTCTCCTGCTTTAACGGGTAGACAGGCAGGCAGGCAGGCAGACAGACAGACACTGTCCCTAAAGTGTTGCACCTTTTCCTCAGTGTTGCGCACCGATAGAACTTTGTCGGCTCATGGACAACGTCACACTCTTACACACAGTGCTGTTTGGACAGCCAGATGGAACCCGGTTTTTGTCGCATGACACTTTTCAAAACGGTTGTGCGACAAAGTATAAAACAGGCTTACTGCTGACCTTGCAATGTCTGAAAATATCTGCCTGCTTGTACAGATTCAATGAAGAGGAAGAAGGAAGACGAAGAAAAATAAGAAGAAAAAAAACACTCCCTGAACCAGGTGTGCTGAAACACAGACATGGTGAAATACACAACCTGAGAGGCAATAGGACCCTGTGTGTCTCCGTTTTGTTGCTAGGCGCGGCGGACTTACGGCTTGTAGAAGAGGCTATAAGCGGGGTTGGTGGCCATCAGCTGCGTCACCACGGAGATGAGGATCAGAACCAGCACAGGAAGGAGCTGCAGGAAGGCTGTGAAGGTGTTCTGCGGACAGCGAATGACACCAGCGCCACCTCCAGTTCAGTTCACACATTACATTTAGCTCATTACGAGCGGGTTAGCTCGTTCAATACCGTGAAATAGCTTGTTCAGTTAGTTTTTATCTACCATTTGCATTGTGGGATCAAATTTCATCTTAAGAACCTGTAATTGCACTATATCTTTTTACAGGAACTGAAATGTACTGTCTGTCAAACATCTGCTGGGATGTAACACACAACCATGGAATGGCCACTGTAGTTGTTCCTTATACACAAATAGCAGGTATGAATGAGTTGACATTAAATAAAAACAATGGCTCTGTTGGAAACCGCATACTAGCATACTAGCACACTACCCCCAGGCTGCTCACCTGAGTGCGGTTGTCATCCCCGTCTCCCCCCTCCTCTCTGCGCTCGTTCATCCGGCGTCGGCGGGGCTGGTAGTAGTGTGCGTAGGTGGCTCCTCTGTTGCTGTACACGTGGATGTTTCCTGTCGGGAGACACGCAAAAATCTCAATCTCTACTCTACTCCTCACGGCAGGTCAGTATAATGTTGTGAGTGTGACAACACTCCCTAACTTACTGAAGCATCAGGGGGGTGGTGGGGACGTTAAAGACAAGCTGGTTAGAGCAGCACTAACGTACGTGATATGACGTATACACGAATGAAACAGATCTTTACAGGGGCGGGGGGGTGGTTTAACTGATGGCTAATGAAGAAGGGGACGTTGAATGAGAATGCACTCCGCCGTGTGAAAAGGATATTGATTGGGGAGAATGGGAAATTGACGGACATTTGACGGACATCCACGCCCACAGGTACACACCTGTGTGACCCTGAGCTCACCTGTGGGGAACCGTCCACCGAAGAAGGCGTTGAAGAGCTCCTCGGGCGAGATGTCCGCCTCGAAGTCGCGGTAGAAGTTGCGGTGATGGCCGTGCCGGGCGTAGGCCGACTGCTGGGGCGCGCTCTCCGGGGCCGGGGCTTCCCCGACCTGGTCGTACTGCAGGCGCTTCTCCGGGTTGCTAAGGACGGCGTACGCGTTGCCTATGGCTACAAGAACAGGAGACGGGTGGAGAGGAAAAGGTCAGAGGCCAGACATTCCAGGTCACTGCCAGTACACTCTTCAGCAAGACTTGCATTAGAAAATATGACTGACATAGTTTATAGTCGGCAACATTTTACGTGAACCCCTCAACCATAACACTGTCATACACATGATATAAGAGCTGTCACAAGACGGCATACCAGATGAGGTCAGGATATCTCGATTGACATAAAACTGTTATACTTTTATTGTTAAATTTTATGACAGCGCAAGTATGAAAGTTTTATGTCAGTGTCATGAACTAACATCATCTGTTATGCCATCTTTTGACAGCTATTATGTCATGTGTATGACTGTGTATGTCAGTCTTATGGCGTGGGCTTCGAGTAAAGTGTTACCGAGAAGTTTTGTGTATAGTGTTACTCAATCTAAGTGGTCATCAAGTGACTCCATAACACTAGGAAACCACACACTCAGGAACAACATTTGGTCTAACATTAGATCCAAAAATTGATTCATAAAAAGAAGAACGAACAAGGCGCGTTTCGACCTCTTCATCAGGTTAGTGTTATGGAGTCAGTTGAGGACCATTCCTGGGCATTTTCTTTCTGGATAAGAAGATACGACCATTTGATGGCGCTAACAGGCCATCCTCTTGGCTTGTCATTTTATCCGCCATCCAGAGCATCTAACATCAGGTAAAGTAATGAATGCGTCTACACAGTAAGACTCACAACACAGCCCCGTTAAGGTTAAGCTGCACCTCAATCCCGAAGGATAATCTCACAACATCAATAATTCAGAATGTTCTGGAAGATGTACAGAGAGCTGCATTGTGGGATGTCTCCCGGAGGGGTACCTTTGAAGGCTTCGGTGGCCCCGGGGGCGCAGTTTTTGTCCGGGTGGAAGCGCAGCGCCAGCTTCCTGTACGCCTTCTTCAGATCCTCGTCGCTGGCGTCCTTGGGCACTCCCAGAATCTCGTAGAAGTCCTTGCATTTTTTTATCCTGCAAAGGCAGGAAAATGGAGGGTCTCTTCATTAAGCCCAGTCTCCACCAAACAGCCAGGACAACCGAGACGGTTTTAGAACATCTTTAAAATAAAGTTTTATTGGTGTGAAGTTTCAAAAAGTCTTAAGAGTTTTACAATAATTAGTGATTTACCGTTACAGTTAATTTGAGTCGTCATGGAAAGTTGTTTATTTATTTACTCTACGCTTTGGTGTGAAGTGCCTAGTCCATACTCGCAGACGTTTTGAGATTTAACACGTTTCGGCCTTTTGGTGGAGACTTGGCTTAAGGCTGCTTTAACGGAACTTTCTGGAGCTTTCTTTGTGAGCTTCCACACACAGGCACAGGGCAGAGTATTGCTGTACAGTACAGTACAGTACAGTGTATCATGTCACGTCAAGCAGGCTACAGTGAATCCACACAGACAAAAGGAGATGCACAGGTCAGGAGCACATAAATGGTCAATCAAAGTTAAGCTCCGCACATCCATCACGGCAAAAAAATCAATTACGTGTGTTTTTGTAGTAAAACCAAGTGATGTATAGTAAAGAAAAAAAGTGCCTCTGGACTCTCCAGTCGATTTATTGATAAACAATTGTTTTTACATGAAGAATATTGATTTAGGGTTTAAAATTCAATGAAACGACATGACCACATGGGGGACCGGTGAAGGTAGGTAATTTCTGACCCTGCAGACATGGGTGTAATAAACAGACGAATGATGAGGGTTACAATAGGTACATTAGGTAAGATTTTGGTGTTAAAACATTGTTACAAAACCATTGTAAATCCCTTCCAAGCATTACAAAAGGCTCACTGACATGTTGCCTCACCCTGTGCCTGTGTTTATAGTCCTTAAATTCTGGCTTCAAAATATACAGTTGACACTCTGTACCAAAACATCGTATAGCTGCACAATACATCAAGCTTATTGGTGGAAATTGGTTCTAATTGCAACAGCCAATGCCGTTTCAACGTCAGCGTGTTCACAGAGAAAGGGGAGGGATAAACAGTGCTGTGGTTTGAGGGTGTTTGTTGCTGCAATTCCTCCCTTGAATATTAGAAGGCCGAAATGACCTATTGTACCTAAGGAAATGTGTCCCGGCAGGGCCTCCGTACCTGAGCACGCCCTGCTGCTGCTCCTCCGTGTACGCCTTGCTCCGGTCACTTCCTGCCCTGACGCGCTCAGGCTCCTCCTCTTCCTCCAAGCTCCCGCGGCGGTACCGCGGGTCATGGCCGCGGCCCCCCTCTCCAGCCGCACTGCCGTTCCTCAAAATCGCGTCGATCAGAACTGAGAGACGGACAGGCAGACGGGGGAGAGGAGTGAGCACCAGCCAACTGCCATACTAAAATCAATCCATCAATCATTCATCTCTGCAGAGTACTGCTTAAACAGAGCAATAACCAACATGGCTGGCCTCCTGTGGTCTGTTTCCTCACAAACCCATTAGGAAACAGGCTGATAAGATGCCCTTTCAGAGCTGTGTGAACAGGGAGGAGCACACACGGAAATGTGAAGCGTCTCACTATCCAGAGATTCTTCATAGTCTGCAGCAGGGATCATCAAATCACAGTCCTCAAGGTCCGAGAACTGCTGGTCCTCCACCCTCCCTTTACCTGGGGGTCAGGTGTTAAAACAGTCTGGCCAATCAGAAGCACTAATTGAAGTCTATAGAGACAGATCACGCTCATATTCTATCAGAGATTATTTCCCATTGTTAAAAACACTTATTTGTTCAGAGGTCTGTTAATTCTGCTTATACTACGTAAAATGGAAAATGTGAATAAATCATTCAAGCCCTTATGATTCTTAAACCATTGTACATTTTAATACCATGCATCTAAATTCACACGACCTTCCTTGCTTTATTTACATAAGCATTTTAGCAGTTTGTTCGTACACAGGTTCAGCTACCAGTTAGCGATAATGCTCTTGTGCTGCCCTTGACTGTAACAGCAAGAGAGAACCAGGCAAATCATTTTTCATGCATTTCATAATGAAATGTTCCTATTTGTTGCATGTTTGGAGAATATTAAGGGACATGACCAGGTAAAATATAGTTAATGCAGCATTGAGAGACACTGTAAACCAGTACAAAAGTGGTTCTTAACATTTTGCCCCCCCACACACGAAAGCCTGTCTGCCTGTCCTCATCAAGGCCCCACCTGCACACACTCTACTGCACTTACTCCATTTAAACCAATAAAATCATAGAAGTGTGTTTTTAAAGGCCATCAAAATTCCATAGCAAACATAAAGTATATCTACAGAAAGTAAGAAAGCTTAGGTTACTATATTTTACATACTATTAACTCACTTCTTTGTGTTGTTCATTTAGGTGAATAATTACTAATGTCTTGATATTTTGTGATTTAAGCTTTCCCATCATCCCCCCAGAGGCTCCCTGAGGCCCCTTGTTGGGGCCCCATTCTGAGAACCACTGCTGTGAGCTACTATTACTTTCCAGAAACTTCTCCAGGAAAGAAACGCAGAGGACAGAAGGAACGTTGACCGATTAATCATACAGTTGGCGACGCAATCAGGCCAGCTAGCCGGCTGCCTCATCCACAGCTAGCTGTCTCGGAAGGCACAACAAGGACACGCATTTGGGATGCAGTGTCCTTGTTGTGAATTTGGCCTACTCTATGACACTACTTCCTGTTAATATGAATATCAATTGTACTATTGATCAC
Organism: Conger conger; assembly: GCF_963514075.1. Classification (NCBI taxonomy): domain Eukaryota; kingdom Metazoa; phylum Chordata; class Actinopteri; order Anguilliformes; family Congridae; genus Conger; species Conger conger. Next base: position 21,323,776 of record NC_083766.1, on the reverse strand, counting down.
TACAGGGTGCACTATGGCCGAGTGGCTTAGGTGATTGACTGGGACCTGGAAGGTTAGTGGTTCAAACCCCAGTGTAGCCAGTGCAGCTGTTGGGCCCTTGAGTACAGCCCTGAACCCCACATTGCTCCAGGGGGGATTGGCCCCTGCTTAGTCTAATCAATGTAAGCTGCTTTGGATACAGGTGTTAACTACATAACTGTAATGTTACTAGCCTACTCCAAGTTTGCAAAACTGCCTGTTTTCTACCAGTATGGTGTAATCATGACTGTGGCATCCCTATTTTACTAGGCTGTCCCTGTAGCAGAAAACAGAACTGTAGGACTCTGTTGTAATACAGATTCTTGCATGGAGTGTGGATGTGACTCCTGAGAGGGGGGAGGGAGTTGGTGAAGGAGGGTATAGGTGGGAATGGGACGTAGACTTGGTCTTAATGTATGACAAACAAGCAAAGCCCCCAATCGCCCAAACCCACCAACTACTAAGAATTACTGTACTCTGTAACACCACCACAGAATGATGTTATGAAATGAAATGTTGTTGAACCAAGATTTCAGGACAGTACAATAATTGTCTTGCTGGGTGGTCCCTTGGCAACCAATTACTACCCGAACAGGCAATGTATCATTACGTAGGCTTCTGACGCGTTTGAATACGCCCACACCATCAACTGCACGCCAAGAGCTGGATTTCAGGGCAATGACCCAATAAAACCACCGGCACAAATTGTGCATCATCGTATCCTACTTGATATATTGACATATTAATGGCATTGAGGTAGCGTTTTGATTGACATTGACATACAGATGCAAACTGCTTCTGTACTGTAAGGGGCGAATCAACAGTACGAGCAAAGCTACTGCACTAAAACGAGCTTCAGGGTCCAGATACGGACCGAAGCTACCATCCGTTGACTTCTTAAGCAAATTCATCCTAGTGCTGGGTGCGCTAAATGCGCAGACAGGTGGATAGTTACGTCAAATAAACATACTCTCGGAATCTCGCGGCTGACAACGACCTGGGGGGGGGTGTCTGCTGTCCTTCAGTCATTCGGGACAGCACTGGTCATGCACTCCAGTCATGCATTATGTAAGAAGCGAAAAGATCCAGACGTTGCAATTTCTATTTACGCACCCGTACTAGCATGCTATGACTGGCGAAATTACCTCTGGCCCGTGTACTGGGGAATATTTTCTGCGCTTCATACAATAACTGGAGCGCTCTTTCTCTTCGTCCGGATCGCAAGCACAGTTTTGCTTTTTCTATCAATCGGTCCGATTCTTCTTTATCCATTTTTTAGTCGGTAATTGTCTTGCGAGGTCAGCGGTTTATCTTCGCTTATATCCACAGCCAAATTATCTTTCAATTGCCAATAAAACAAGACACAACACAATAGAATATCGATGTAACTGCTTGCCAATGTTCTGTACCAGTAGTGAAATAGCGAGCTTGTTTAAGTAAATGCTAGCTTGCTAATGTTTATATCCAAACATCGCCCCTTATAAGAAAGCAGCATATGATTAAATTTCGTAATGTTATCGTCGTCCACGCGCTTGTCTTCCCCTCGCCGTTCTGGTAGACATATTTCGCTATATTTGCACACACGCAGGCAGGACCTTATGTATGCATCACTTCACGACAAATAACAGAAATTAAACTGAAATCCGTGCATGACATCGAGAAAATGTAACGCCGTTATGACCACATATTTTCCTCCTCAGTGTTTACAGGAAGCGGAAGTAGGCCGCACGCCTCTGTCATGAACAGCGTCTTGGGCCAATGGGAAGGCTCCTTGCGTATCCCTAAATGGCCACGTGGAAATCTGTCAAAAATACTCCGGAATGTCAGAAAAGGACAAGAACGTTGTGTTTGCTAACAATTTAAAATATAACATAATTTTAATGGCAACTTTAATTACGGCGTAGAATATATGCAATGCATGTAAACATGTGTATTGTGTCTTCTACAGCTTGGCTTATTTTTGTTTGAATAAATAATGACAAAGTAAAAATCCATAGTCAATCAGACATGCAATGTAAAATGCGCTTGTCAAGTCAAGGAAAGATATTTTTTATTTGAAATGACAAACGTAAAAAAAATTAAACATAACGGATTTGAGTTTGATTCTGAGTAGGTTTCTTATTCAATGCCTTATGTATTTTCAAACAGAGAAATAACAGTTTTAAGTATAAGTTAAAATCACATTTTACATAAATTATTCATGTAACAACTTGAAGAAAAGAAATGCATGTCATCCTAAAGCAAAGTTAGAGTCCAGATCGTCTCTTTGATGCAGCTGGATTCTCTGAGCAAGAGGGTCCCCATGGCAAGAAGAGCTTCTCTATGAAGTGTCAGAACGAAAGGTACAACATCCAGGTTCAGAAACTAAAAGTCCTCACCAGTATTTTGTTCCAGTCACTTGGATTTGTTCATTAGTGCAATTCTTCAGCCAGGAGGTAGAATTAATTATTAAAATCAGCTGGGTGAGTTCATGAACACACAGTATTAGACATTGATGTACATTGTCATTCAAAAGACACACTTGAGTTCAACAGCAGTGAACTTTTAGCCAACATTATGCTTACAATTGTATAACAGCATAACAGCACTCAAGAACATCATTTATTTTCCTGTGAAAAAAGGAGCACACACATGCATACAGGTGCGAGCACGTGCACACACACACACACACACACACACACACACACACACACACACACACACACACATAAACAGCCCTGCTGTTTTACACACATTAGCATAGGAAATGGCAAAAAAAAGTTGGAAAAAAAAAAGTTTTTTCCAGGAAGCAAAAGTCTGATACAAAAGATCACAGTTCATTACTTCCCTTGTTGCAGCTTCAACATCTGTGTATTTCTTTTTTACAAAATGGCTTTCACACCTGCTACAAAAGAAAAAAAACACAAGGCATCAGTCTCCGTTCTTCACAAGCAGGGTTGTGCATTTTCATGAACAAAAGTATTAATTATGCATTTGTATAAGAAGCATTGCGTAGCATATTTTAATATGTTATGGGTTACATTGGCGGAAATAATTTATTCCTTTTATATTCCTATGGAGGCAGTGTGCTATCATGTAATTCATATTTATGTAGTGCCTTCAATAATGTTTGGGACAAAGACCCATCATTTATTTAGGGCAACCTAATGCATCTTAATGTATTTAGTATTTTATTGCATATCCTTTGCATGCCATGACTTCCTGATGTCTGTCAGAGTCTGCATATCTTATTTTCAGGTTGTCCAACAAGTGATACTATAACTCTTTGCATTTGAATGGATCTTTGTGGGAATTGGGGGGTGGGTCTATATTGAGCTGTAAATTATGCTGATACAGTGTGGAACACGAGTTGGTTAAATGGCGCTGCATGCTGGGAGCAGTGTGTAGGTATGTGTTCATATTGGGAGTGGTGTGTGAATATTGCATTGACATTATGGTGGGCAGTAGTGTGTAAAGCATGTTGGGTTTATGGGAGCAGACTCACCTTAGTGTTGAGCAGATCTCTGCGCAGCTCCTGCTCCTCGCTGTCCAATGTGGTGCTGTGGACGGAAGAGATCTGAGGGGAATCTGTGTCTGTGGACAGTGGAGAAAGGTAGGTAAACTAAGATGTCTTTTGTAGACATAGATGCTAAAGAATGCCCTCTTCTCACATCTTGGCTCCAGGGCAGTGAACATTCAGGGGTTCATATGTAAAAGACCACAGACCTACAGTGACCTCCAACATCATTTACACGTTTGACAATAGAATAAATAATAAATGATACTGATCTACATTTTAATAGTCAAACATGCAGAAAATATTCTACTTTAATAATGTAGGGGCAGCCTGTAGCGTAGTGGTTAAGGTGAATGACTGGGACACGCAGGGTCAGTGGCTCTAATCCCGGTGTAGGCACAATAAGATCCGCACAGCCGTTGGGCCCTTGAGCAAGGTCCTTAACCCTGCATTGCTCCAGGAGAGGATTGTCTCCTGCTTAGTCTAATCAACTGTACGTCGCTCTGGATAAGAGCCTCTGCCAAATGCCAATAATGTAATGATTCAATGGAATCAGAATCACCCAAAATTAGGTATGTATTAGACTTATTTTTTAGACTTCTACTGCTGTAGCCTATCCACTTAGAGTTATGATGCGTTGTGTGTTCAGAGATGCTCTTCTGCATACCACTGTTGTAATGTTATTGTTACTGTCATATTCTAGAGAGCATTATGAGATTGGTGGACATATTAGGGGGGGTCTTTCTCCTTTCTTCCATACAGAATCTTTCTTCACGTCCTTTAGTCTGCATTGGAATTTGACCCTGCAAATTGAGTCCTTGGACTGATAGATCAAGATTCTTTTGTGTTTTCCTTACCCGTTTCTGTGTTTATTGTTTTCACAGAGACCAGAGTTATGCTTTCTTTCTCTCCGATCGATGTCACCTGGCTGGGAGCAAACAAGAAAAAATAAAAAATCATATCATTTTCTAAAACAAAATGATGATCTATATGAAGCTACTAGCACTCTGACGGATGATGATGAGACAATGGAACGCTGTATGTACAATATGCTACAGCCTAAACTTTCGATAATTTCAGCCCGATATTCAGTTTTCAATATGTCCTTCTCCCTACCTTTCAGACACCACCGAATCCCCACTCTTTTTACCTGCAAAGCAGAGACCTGGGGTCAGGGTTCGAACACACTCAGCTTTATTCTTTTCATGAAAATGTACGTGTGTGTGCAGAGACACATGCACACACATACACAGACACACACACATACACGCATGCAAACACATGCACAGACATAGTCTACACAAACACAACACCAGATACATGTCCATACACGGGCCGCACTCTCGCAAGTTTGCGCACACGTTTGCTCACACACTCAAACCCGCACGCTCACACGTTTGCTCACACACACGCTCACCTTCTTCCTTCGTGCTGTTGCATCGGCCTCTCAGGTGAATCGCCGTGACTAACGCCACCATGACGATGATCAGGATGAGAATAAAACTCATCACCCCTGGAAGGAAGCAACAGTTCGACGACTAAGGGAATGACTGACAATCAGCAGCACAGCTTCGACACGGGAAGGAATGCAGACGAGGGATCGACGCAGGTGCTCAACAAAAAGGCAAAATCACTAAAAATAGAGACTCAGAAGAAGTGTGTCTGTGTTTCTATGGCAATAACAATCCTGACTGTCTGGGGTTACACATCCCTACCTATCCGAAAATGCATTTCTCTAGTGTTACTCCACAGACAAATCTGTTCTGTGTGGGGAGGTTCTCCACTATACAGTATATCCCAGAAAGAAGTTGAAGGATTTACCAAAGCCCCTATCAAGAATATATGGTTTCTATAGCGATAAAAGTGGCTGGGGTTAACTCGTCCCCGCTTAATTCTCCATTGAATTCTCCAGAGAAATCAGTCCCGTGTTAGGGAGGGTCTCCCCTAAACCTGCCACAGGGAGTGTATTTACCGAAGGCAAGCTTGGTCAGGCTGTTTCCTGGTGTGGGCGTGGGGGATACGGACACTTCAGGGCCGGTGGGACGTGTAGAGGAAGTTCCTGGCGTTGTGGGTAATCGTGCAGCTGCTGTTGTCCCTGAGAGAGAACACAAACTCACTCACCCAGGGACATTCAATTCAACTACTGTACATTGGCACTGTCATAGAAATATCATAAACGTACATGCATATTTGTGAATTAACTTTTTACTGAAGACTGTCACAAAGATGCTACGCTGCCCCCCCACCCCCCAAGTAGCACATGACGTAAAATACTTCCCAAAGCAGACAAAAACCCTCAAACAGTGGTGAGAAAAAACACACCAGTGGGAAGAAATCTTGGGAGATTAGATGCTTTAGGACTCACTGCATTAAGGGCAGTGTAGTAATGCAGTGAGTACCAAAATTCACACACACACACACACCCCATATGTACCCCCTTATGATGATAATAATAGCCGCTATCCTGCTGAAAATGTATTGCCCTCTCTACCATTCTATATCCGCTTTCTCAAGCTCCTGAATCAATCAGAAGAAGAACATGTTACATCACATGACCTGGGCTAGCGAGACCCTGTGTCACAGAATAACAGGATGTGCAGAGAGTTCGTGTGAAGTGATTCATTGATTCATTTTTTATAGTCTGTTCCTGAACTTCAGAAAGGTGGAAGTGACCTGTACCCATGGTAACCCCGCGGGCGCTCGTGCCGGCTGGAGGGGATGATGTCATTTCTGTGCGTCTGGTGTTTCCTGTAATGTCAGAACAATATGAGCAAAGATGATCCCCTCCCTTTGAAAACAAAGCAAAACAGCCATTTCATTATAGTTATTACAGAACTGAATAAACACATAGGTTCACAGAAGCTCACCAATGAGATATCTGCCCTCTTGTAATGTGTGCTGTATGTGTATTAGGTCACTATGTACCACTGATGATGTTAAATATTGAATAATTTGAGGGTATGAGGTAGATACTGGATAATATGCAAGGTAAGCAGTACAGGTTTACTCAGATGAGACATAAACAGCGACGCTGGTGTGTTTACCTGGAGTTGTTGTCCTCTTGTCTTCTGGGACAGATGTTGAGGTCTCAGTCAGAAAATGTCTACCTGCACAGAGAGGCATACATGAATATATAACTTTTCTTGACCTGGCTGAATGACCAATAACCAGATACACAACCCATTGATAAAGAAGAAGAAGAAGAAGAAGAAGAAGAAGAAGAAGAAGAAAAAGAAGAAGAAGATACTTTATTGAATTAAATTAATAATTTGTCCTCAACATTTGACCTATCCTAGTTATGGTGACCGAGGGAAAAGATTTAATCAATTTTTTTAAACCTTTTTTTCCTATTTGAAATGACCAATTATATTTGTAGCCATATAAGCATGACTGAAGCATGACCTCAAGTCACTGAACTCGATCCCTATATTGTTTATATCAATAAACAAAATACTTTTTAAATATACCAAAAAAAATTAATGTCTTGCATTTTTCAGTCAAAGTTTCTGAAGCAAACTGAAACAGACATCACAACACACCACAAGTGTCTGAGCAGGCATTGTTACCTGGGATGGTTGTGGGCGGGGATGTAGAGGACTTGGCATCCATCGCTGAGGTTGTGGGCGTTGCTGTAGATTCATTCTGAGAAGGAGGAGTGGTTTGGGATGTCACAGTCACTGGAACCACTGAAATAATGAGAGATAAGAATTAATTGTGTTAGTCTTTCCCAACAATGGTTCTGGAGTTGAACTATGATATTTATCCAGACAGCTGCTGGCTAATATTGAAGATAACAAGTACAAGTTTACTCAGGTGAGTGATAAAAAGAGGTGATAAAGTGAAGTTTTTACCTGGAGTTGCTGTCCAATCGTCTTCTGGGACTGATGTTGAGGTCTCAGTCTGATGTCCACCTGCACAGAGAAGCATTCATGAATATTAATACAGTTCTTGATCAATATCCTCTGTAAATTGCAATACAATACAATGCCTTTGTTTGACCACACGTATTAGTATTGTGCACACTTCTGGGGACCATACTACAAGAAAAATATGGATAAGATGGAAAAGGTTCAAGAAGGGTAAAAGGAAAGACGCTAACACTATATTGGTAGGAAAAGGTGAACATTGCTGGGCAGAATGGCCTGTTAGTTTCAGGAGAGTGTAGACAAGCATCTTCCGAAATGCGTGCTGCGAAATGCCATTCCTTTCCAATTCACAAAACACCAGCCATTTTGTATGGTCATCACTTCAAAAGAGTACATTTCATGCTGCATACTAAGTTGCCCAATGAACCACCTGATGTGCTATTTGGAGTCTGAGGATTATGTCACCATAGAGGGTTGTCATAGTAACCTGCTATGAGCCTATCCATTTAAACTAAGCTAGCGAACTTGCCGAGCTACACCAGCGACATCCGCACTTTATTAAGTAGGCCTGATTAAGCTATTAACTGAATAGTAGACGTATCTAGACCTGTCCATGTTTTAAAAATGTGATTTTTAATTACTTTAAACGTTTTTAAAAACATAACTTAAAAGTAAGCTTAAATTCATTATTCAAAGTTCAAGACAAAGTGGCAGTGCGGCGAGGCCCAAATGCAAAAATTTCTGTTTTGGTGAAAAAAAGTTACGAATTACTGTCTAAACTAATCTGTCTTTCAAGTGATGCTATGATATATGCTATATGTATGATACCCTCTAGCCTAGTGTCTAAGGTAGAAGACCTGGACCTGGAAGGTTGCTGGTTCAAGCCCCAGTGTAGGCACAGTAAGATCCGTTCAGCTGTTGGGTCCTTGAGTAAGGCCCTTGACCCCACATTGCTTTGGGAGGGGATTGTCTCCTGCCTAGTCTGATAAGTCGTTTGTAAGTCGTTTTGGATAAAAGCATCAGCTAAATAACAACTTATTAATATAACATTATGCTCTGCCCATTGATACATAGATACAGGACCTACCTGTGGTGGAAGGTGAAGGTGTGCTGACTGAAGTGGTCCTGTTGGCTGTCTCAGTCTGGGTCACGGGGCCATTGGGAATCACAGATGAGTCTGTCATGAGGAGTCGGTTGTTATTGTTAAGAGGACCAACAATTCCCAATTTCCAGTATTCCCAGAACATTGGCAAACCCCATTACAGTCAATAAAAGAACCAAAAAAGAGAGATAACAAACATTCTATTCTTATATTCTTGTATGTTTTCAGTTGAACCTTGCTGTTTTATCCTCTGTAAAGTGTCCTTGGGTTTGAGAAATGTGCTATTTAAATAAATTGTATTATTATTATTATTATTATTAACATGGCTTCTGTTTTAGCACAGAAACAAAAAGACAACATGTAATTACATCATTCCAAAGTAATGAGTGTTTCTGAATAACCAAATGACAGATTTGTCACTGATGTAAGAGACGGAGTCTTGGTTCACCCTACCTGAGGAGACGGTACACAAGCAGACACTCAGGAGAAACAAGGTCCAGACCAGCGGGTCCATCTTCAGGTCTGTAGAGCGTGCGGGCGAGTTTGGGAGGGTGTCGTCTGTTACTCGTTCAGTAACCAGTGTCCTGCAGTGTGCCAGCACTGTGCCACCAATGAAGTGTGTGTATGGAAGACCACACAGTGTCTGAGTGTGCGATGGATTGCGCCGGGATGACTATCCCGTGTGTGTGTGTGTGTGTGTGTGTTGGGTGTTACGGGGACCTGCCCTTTTCCCTGGGCGAATGCTCGATGCCCACCCTGGCTGGCCCACGGTGCTGTAAGTGGGAGAGGTGGGAGCGGTCACCACAGGATTCCGCCTCGTTCCCTTGTTCCCGTAGCCGCTTCCTGTGGAAGAATGGCAGGAAGCAGACAGAGGGCAGTCATGGAAAATTTTAGAAACAAAAGAGAGAGAAGAAAATAGCATAATTTCTGTAGTTTAGTGTGTGTATCTGGTTGGGTGTGAGAAGTAGTTCCCTGTGAGAACACACGCACACACGCACACACACACACACACACACACGCACGCACACACAAAGGCAATTAAAGAAATATGTTCCTATTCTTCTATTTCACTGGTGTACATTTTAAACAGTCAAGGTGACAGTGCATATTTCTGTCTGACCTGACTTCATGTCCTACCAGCCAGTGATTAATCATACAACTGTTCTCTGGCTTTACCATAAACCGGGTGATTAGTTTCCAGTCCTTCGTTCCCAAACGTGTTTATTTGAGGATTTTCTTGTCTTTACTGCTTACACAATACTAGTGCAGGGGAATGATTTTTCAGAGAGAAAAAAAATCTGATTGGTTCCGTTATTTGGGTGCGAAAACGGCGAATAAAGTGACACTCAAGGACAAACTTTTCTGGCTCAAATATGCATAGAGGAAAGCTGGACAAGACTGAGACATCAGTCTTTGTATTATGGCTTGTCCGTTTTCCCTAAAGATTCAGCTTTATGCTTATTTTGAGGCATATTTTGGTGTGTGAAAACAAATGTTGAAGCACATTTTCCGTAATTTCCTGACGAGAGCTCTAAGTTGCAGTTCACATATTTCGCCACAGGGTGGAGTTTGTGTAACACCGTAACATCCGAAGAGGGAATTTCAAATTGCAATTCCAGGATTCCAAACAAATTGCCTTTAAAATCAGGAGAAGGATATAAGAGGCCCCAAAGCTGCACCTCTGGCGGGGTTCAGAGATAGCGTGCGTCTTGTGTGCTGACACCCCTGGCCCGACGCTCAGGATCATGTCCGTCCGGTTGCCATGGAAGCAAGTTTACTGTACCGGTCTTCTTGTCCAGTTTATAGGATGTGGGGTTTCCAGGAAATTATGTGTAACAGGATGCACCCGTCTATAATATATGACCGCTCTTTTTTAATTTCTTTTGCTAAAATCTTTTTTATTATTTTTTATTAGTAACTATGTGAAGTGTCCTTGGATACCCTGAAAAGTGCTATATGAAATACATTTTTTATTTTTTTTTGTATTTATTATTATTAGCACTGCAAGCACAAACACGCACACACACGCACGCACACACCTCAAGCCATCTTCCTAGGTAAGTGTCATATCCCCCAGAATTATAACATGGTTGAGGATTAAATTAAAAGGGGGGGAGCTGGGAACCGAGCAACCACATAGCTATGGGAACCATAGAGCATCAGTAATCAAAATGTTTTACTTTGAAATCTCTGTGGCGGGTTTGGCAATGCTTAAGAGGACGCTCGTGAAATGGGAATATTTCCAAATTCCCTGAAGGCTGGCATCATGACATTGGATTTCGTCACCATATTTAATTTCCCCCTACACTGGTTCTCTACCATTCTCAACTATGCAGAAGTTCGTTTTCACCTTTTTAAATTAATTTGACTAAGACACAATATTTTTTATATATTTTTAATCTGATCTATTTTCTGTGTGAATTAAAAATTCTGCTTTCCCCCCCCCCCAGCAAAAACAGCAGATATGTTGTCTTTCTACCCCTCAACAGATATCTGCAGCTGCTAGTGTGATATTTCACAACATTGGAGGCGACATAACGTGTTAAATCTGAAGTGGGGCATCGTGCAAAGTGCAAAACCCTGGCAAACCACACAGCATTCCCCCTGATCGCCTCTCATTCAAAGTTTAGCCTGCGGGGGAAGATACAGCCAGCTGTATTCCGAAATGTCTCTTCTCCTTGCACCAAATAGAGATTATTATGAATGCAGAAGGGTCTGTCTGCAGTGATTTGAGAGTAATTTGTTCACAAGGCTGTGACCCCCCTTCGGATATCCCAAAGGAGATACCTCCCACATCGAATGACGTGAGGCTCTTACTTGGGGAAAGTCCTAGTGAGTCATCCGCACATCCGAGGTTGCAGTACGCACCCTCGTACGTAGGCGTTGCGACAGCTTACTACACAAAATGGCTGCGCAGCTATACAGTACGTATATAAAATAACTGAAGCTTGTCATATGACTATAGCGGTATGTTAGTTGCATACGGTCCTCGATAATGAACTTATGTCGAGGCATCAACATAATACAAATACAAATAATTCCCCATGCCCCGCGTTCATCACTTAAATAAGAACACTTTTCCTTGTGGAAAGTGCGTCTTTGTAGTGGTAATGCCACCATCGCTTAACATAAAAAATGTACTTGGTTCACGTCGGTTATTGAATGATAATATGAAGCAAGTGGTGAGACTGTGAGGGAAGAGGAATTGAATGAAAGGGACTGAACTTGTGTGTAGTGGAACTGTAGTTTTACTAAATCACCCTGCTGAAAACATAATGCAGCTGGTAGCTGGTTGACCAGCTGGTTGACCACCTCCATACTCAACATTTTTTGGCCAGCTCAAGCTATGTTTTGAAACAGCTGGTAGCTGGTATTTAAAGCTGGTCATAGCTGGGTTTTACACTGGGCAAACATGCTCAGTCTCTTCACATCAAAAGTATAATGACAGAACTGTAGTTCTGGTAGGCTATTAATCCACAAGTGAGTAGATGCAAGTGAGTAGCCTACATTAGGGAGAGAAAAACATTTTAACCCTTGTGTTGTCTTGAGGGTCAAACATTACCCGCCACCATGTTTAACAGTCGAGAAAACCCCCTAAATGTTTTTTTTTTCATCTTGAAATTACATTTGAATTGATTCTCCATTCAAGACACAGTGTAGTCCCAGATTAAGTGCCTGTGTGTGTCTGTGAAACCTTAATGTTTTTACATTTGGCTTAGTTGATATCATGACCCAGGGGTACAACAGCAATGGCCCAACTCTGTTTTAAGCCACCAATACTGACGCACTCCTCCAAAGACCCAAAGTCCCTACTAATTTTCGGTTCCACTCGTATAAAATATTGTATACTATTTTATATGCATGGTGGCAGAGGAGCTGGTACTCATAAATACTTTATTAATTTTTGCATATTTATCTAGTGGCAGTCAGGGGGTTACCTGCAGTGAGGTGAGACTGAAGATAGATGTCTATAAAGATAGATGTCTAATCCAGCAGAGCCTGAGTTTTTAACATGGGGAGTAGAGATGAAGCTGTCCTGTGTCTATAACATCCACATCACCCTGACTGGACTTCTCTTTTAACACAGGTGTACACCAATATACCTGTAGCTCGGTTACACCTTCGACTTGAGTGCCTACACACTATCGATGTGTGGATGGTATGACCGGGCACCTGGTTTGACATCTGTGAGGAATATCCGGCAGGTTTTTCCTCCGACAGGCACAGCCATACACTGATTGTATATCAACACTGGAAGGACACAGACAGCTCATTTCGTAAGCGACAGATCAGAATATTTACTGCTGCGTGGTGAGGGTATTGATTTTAGCTCCCCCTGTAGCTCCCTCTGTCTATCTGAATGATTATCTAGTCACATCGAAGAGGAACGGTTATAATGCCTTTTAGTCACTCGACTTTGCTTAAAGGGTCAGCAGAAATAATTACAGCAATGATATGTGATTACAGTTCATTGTAAACTACAGCAGCAGCTGATGAAAGAGCTGTGTCACTCAATTGAACACACTGACACATGGTGCTTCTTCATGCGTGTGTGATTTACAAACACGTTTTTCGTGTGTGTGTGTGAGAGAGAGTGTAGGTGAGTGTGTGTGTGAGAGTGTGTATGAATGTGTGTGAGTGTATGTGTGTGAGAGTGTGTATGAATGTGTGTGAGAGTATATGTGTGGGTGTGTGTGAGTGAGAGTGTGTGTACGAGTGTGTGAGAGTGTGTGTGCAAGTGTGTGAGTGTGTCTGTGTGTATGAGAGTGTGTGTGTGAGAGAGTGTGCGTGCGTGTGAGAGTGTGTGGGTGTGTGTGAGAGTGTGAAAGTGTGTGGGTGTGTGTGAGAGTGTGAAAGAGTGTGTATGAGTGTGTGTGAGAGTGTGTGTGTGACTGTGTGAGTGTGTGTGAGAATCTGTGTGTGAGTATATGTGAGTGTGTGTGTGAGAGTGTGTGTGAGTGTGTGTGTGAGAGAGTGTGTGTGAGAGTGTGTGGGTGAGTGTGTGTGAAAGAGTGTGTATGAGTGTGTGTGAGAGTGTGTGTGTGAGAGAGTGTGTGGGTGAGTGTATGAGAATCTGTGTGTGAGTATATGTGAGTGTGTGTGTGAGTGTGTGTGTGAGAGAGTGTGTGTGTGTGTGTGCAGCGCAAATGTTTGCAGAGGTAGGAAAGAGGTTTAGAGACGTCCATGGCTCATGCATATTTTATTCAAGAGTAAAAAAGTGATTGGTCCCAAAAGTCATGCTTACAGTGTGTGTGCTGTCTGGGAAGAAGAATGCCAAAATGCCCTTCTAGAGGAAATATATGAGAAAAATGCTCTTTCAAAGTAAACACGGTGAGACCAAACAAGGATCAGATAACAGTTGAGGGAAAAAAGAAACTAAACAAAACAAAAAAACCCAATAAGCTTAATTATAATAATAAGAATATTATTAAGAATTATAATGAGAATATAGTTTTCCCCTTTAAAAGTGAGACACGCGGCCCATGTCAGATTTGTTTACATTTCATTAAACCATGCGATCATGCTTTGGCGGTGTGAACGATATGTTCGTTCACACCGCTGAACAATTTCTGTACAATGAAAAAAACTGAAGAAAAAAACACAAGGTTTCAGACCTTAAGAGCTTCAGTGGCTGTACAGCAAGAACATAACTCAAGATGAAATGTTTCATTTAATTGAATTAAAAATTATAAGAAAAAACAAACTATGGAAAATCATGAAAAAATAAATGAAAAATATGAATCTTTTATTTAAAAAAATCATATATAAAAAAAAACTAAATAGAACCTTACAAATTTAATTTAAAGAGGGAAATAATTCAGACCTACTATATTGAAACACAGCACAAATTTTCACATATCAGTAAGGAACTTAACCGCATGCACTGATGCTTTCTGTAGATGCTGTACAAGTTATTGTCTTCAGTTTTTGTTACCTTTTACTGAGCTGGTAAACTCCTTTAGCAACACATACCGTGCGCATTTTCTTTTTTTCTCTTTTTGATTACAGGCAAGTGAGAAACGGTTAAATATGTGGTGGCAAGGCAGAACCAGAACTCAGACCGTAGCATGAACTTGGATCAAAATGGCCGCCGACCGCTCTGCTAAACAGAGCTTAGCACTCACAGCCCCATCTCTGGGTTCATGGCATTTTACAAAACCAAAACAAAGAAAAGAAAAAATCTCAGGTAAGATTGCATTGCAAATAGTTTTACATTTTTACGCATATTTAAATGTCCTTCTTTTATAAATAAGATACCATTTTCCCTCATTTTTATTTATTGATACTAGTAGCAAAACATGTGTAATTAGCAAGATCATTTTGTAGAAGATGAGAATTATGAATTGAATCTTTAATTAAAATTTAAATATATATGGAGCGAATACTGACGAAACTCCCCTCTCCAATGTGTTGTGGCGAAGTTAATTTGTGAGAGAAAACATTTATAACCTGCGAGATCCCCGTTTGTCTGCCGGAGGACGGGAACAGGAAGCGGCTGACGCAGTCTGGGGGGGTGGGAGGGGGGCACTTCCTGTCCTCTTCGTGCAACCCCTCCCCACCCCACCCCTCCCCCCTTCTTCACTCCGCCCGCCTTTCCCCCTCTCAGCAGAACATCGGGGTCTTCTCCATCAGAGCGGGACCCCCCCACGAGCCACATCCCAGTCAAACCCCAAAAAACCACCCTCACGTCCTGTCCTGTACAAGGAGACCGGGGGTTCCCTACTTTTAAAAAAATTCAAGCGAGTGTCTCGTTTCTGTCGATGAAGATGTCCTTTGTCGTCGCGGATGTTGTGTGTAATTTTCGGATTTTCGTTTTTGTATTTATTCGTTTGTTTTTTTTCGTATCGGTGAAGAGCGGAGAGACCGGGGCGTATGGTTGTGCCGTGTCCTGGTGACACAGGTAGTGTTGGCGGTAGCAGAGGACGGTTGACCGCTAGCTGGAGGAGCGGCGAGGGCGGCTCACTGTATATTGCGGTTATCGTCCGTGCCGTTGGGCTCCGACACGTTCATTTTGCCCATGGAGTGTCCCACGTTGTTGACGGCGTCACGGCGGGGCGGCATGCGCTCGTTGATGCGGTCCAGACCCTTGGCCTCCTCGAAGCTGGTGATCTTGTGCTGTGCAAATCCACGGACTGCCGTCCCCGCGGTCCACGAGCAAAGACAGGAAACAGACGCTGAGTTTAGTACCAGAACAGACACATCACCAGCCTACAATCTCAGAAATAAAAGGCCGAAAAGTGCTTAAAAAGGTACAAATGATTGTCTCTGGGGCGGTACCCTAACCTACACCACTGAACCTTTACTGAAATGGTGTAGTGACTTGCACCAGGTTACAAGTGCCCTTCCTAGTCTTAGACCTTCGACTTTCTGGACCAATACCTTTTATTTTGCTGATGAACTTTAGTTGCAAATCATTTCACTGTAAAATTCATTAATCAATTTTGATATGTTTTGTAATTGATTTCCTTCATTACTCACAAAAGTACAAAACACCAGAAAATGGTTTGTCTTAACTTAAGAAATTAAAATGTGTATCTTTAAGGGTTGTTTGAAGGCTAATTTCCCCAGAGATAAATTAATCATATCCACGAACGCCAGCACCAACTGTGAAACCCTAACAGGGTCAGAACCAGAAGGAGGCAGCCATCGTTTGCCAATCCGACCAAATTCTCCATCGATACAGGAAAGTGCACGCGAGCACATGCTCTCCTACAAAGTGCCTCCTACTGAAGACGTGGACCTGCCAACATTTACTCTTTTTCTGCTAAACTGTCAGACTGCACACATCTTCTAGAGCAGGCGGGTCAAACTAAATTCCCAGGGGGCCGCAGTGTCTGTGGGTTTTTGTGGTTTCCTTTCAATTAGTCGTCAGTTATGGCCTTTAAAACATTGGGACTGGAGTGAAACCAGCAGACACTGTGGACCTCCAGGACTGGAGAAAAACATGCAGGAACAGCGGACCTCCAGGACTGGAGTTAAACCAGCAGAAACCGTGGCCCTCCAGGACTGGAGTTAAACCAGCAAACACTGTGGCCCTCCAGGACTGGAGAAAAACCAGCAGACACTGTGGCCCTCCAGGACTGGAGAAAAACCTGCAGGAACTGCGGACCTCCAGGACTGGAGTTAGACCAGCAGACACTGTGGCCCTCCAGGACTGGAGTTAAACCAGCAGAAACCGTGGCCCTCCAGGACTGGAGTTAAACCAGCAGAAACCCTGGCCCTCCAGGACTGGAGTTAAACTAGCAGAAACCCTGGCCCTCCAGGACTGGAGTTAAACTAGCAGAAACCCTGGCCCTCCAGGACTGGAGCTTAAGACCGGTGTTCTGGAGGCATCCCTGACTGGCCAAAGAGTTCACTTAAAAAGAGCAGAAAGGGAAGGTCACCTTCACCGTCCTCATCCTCATCCGTCTCTATGGCTTCTATAGCTTGGATGGTGGCTGCGGAGGAACGAGAGAGAGATAAAGAGATTTTTTCTGTGCGGCCCTCGGGAATGCTGTGCCTGGAAATGAAAGACTAATCTGGGAGAGAAAGAGGGAGCATATTTCTGGCTGAGATGAGACAAAGAGAGAGAGAGCGAGAGCAAGAAACAGAGGGATGGAGAGAGACTGAGAGAAGTGAGGGATAATGATAGGGAGAGGGAGAGAAATAGAAAGGGAGAGATAGAGAGAGAGGACAGAAGGAGCTCCAGAGGAGTGCCCACCGTTCTCCAGCGTCTTCTTCCCCCCAGAGAGAGCCCCGCTGGGCAGCATGCCGGTGGGAGTGAGCCCCTTCAGAGTCAGCACACTCTCACTCTCCTCCCTGTGTGTGAGACAGGAGTGTGTGATACACATATTCACACATACACACACACACACACACACATACACAGGCCCCTTCAGAGACAGCACACTCTCACTCTCCTCCCTGTGTGTGAGACAGGAGTGTGTGACACACATATTCACACAGACACAGACACACACACACTCACAGGCCCCTTCAGAGTCAGCACACTCTCACTCTCCTCCCTGTGTGTGAGACAGGAGTGTGTGATACACATATTCACACATACACACACACACACACACACACACACACACACACACATACACAGGCCCCTTCAGAGTCAGCACACTCTCACTCTCCTCCCTGTGTGTGAGACAGGAGTGTGTGATACACATATTCACACATACACACACACACACACACACACACACACACACATACACAGGCCCCTTCAGAGTCAGCACACTCTCACTCTCCTCCCTGTGTGTGAGACAGGAGTGTGTGATACACATATTCACACATACACACACACACACACACACACACATACACAGGCCCCTTCAGAGACAGCACACTCTCACTCTCCTCCCTGTGTGTGAGACAGGAGTGTGTGATACACATATTCACACATACACACACACACACACACACACACACACACACACACATACACAGGCCCCTTCAGAGACAGCACACTCTCACTCTCCTCCCTGTGTGTGAGACAGGAGTGTGTGATACACATATTCACACATACACACACACACACACACACACACATACACAGGCCCCTTCAGAGTCAGCACACTCTCACTCTCCTCCCTGTGTGTGAGACAGGAGTGTGTGACACACATATTCACACATACACACACACACACACACACACACACACACATACACAGGCCCCTTCAGAGACAGCACACTCTCACTCTCCTCCCTGTGTGTGAGACAGGAGTGTGTGATACACATATTCACACATACACACACACACACACACACACACAGGCCCCTTCAGAGTCAGCAAACTCTCACTGTCATCCCAGCAGCATGGGACAGGAGTAATACACAAGCACACTCACACACACATACACACACACACTCACACACACGTACAACCAACACACACAAGCTTGCACATATACATACATGCACGCACGCACCCACACGCACAAATGCATTCATAGGCAGCAGTCTAGTCCACAAACATCACAATCCCTTTTGAACAAGAAGCTCTTTGAGAGCTTTTCTGTGTCTACACAGAACTGAACAGAAACTATTCACACACACACTCTTTGAGAGCTTTTCTGTGTCTACACAGAACTGAACAGGAACTATTCGATGATTCACTGTGACAACCCAAAATGAATTGTCAGCTCTTTGGAGGATGTATCAGTAAATGCTATAATGTGAATATTCTGTGGAGCACATCCTCACCTCAGCACAGAAAACATCTTGGCCATCTTCCCAATCGCCCGGATCTTGTTCCTGATCACCTCCTTCCGAGCTGCCGCTGCATTGGCTGGACAGGGGCACAGGGCAGCCAATCAGACACAGCTGAGCAAGTTTAGGAGCAGGCATGAACCGCAAAAACCCAGAAACGTATGAGATTTCTCTTTTTCCGTTATCAGGAGGGAAACGCCTCACCATCAAAGATCTCTTCCTCGTCGTTCATGAGTTCATCATCGGAACAAATGCTCAACACGTTGACCAGCATCTCTGTAACTGTGGAGAGGTCAAAGGTCAACTAATTAACGTATTTGTTACATGATATTTATACATTAACAAACCATAGGATGAACGTATAATCAGTTAACCATGAACAAATATATAATAACTTTTTCATTCCTATATGAATTGGCAATAACTAATATGGTTGTTAACATTAATGAATGATGTACAAATACAGTAACAACTGTACAGATTGACTTCTCAGTAGTAGTTAGTTAACAACTACATTAGTTCATGTCAATTCATGAAACCTTATCGTAAAGTGTTACCCACAGAACTGCCATAGAATGAAAGCATTTTCTCCCTTAGCCGGTGCAAGCTGGCATTTATCTGTTAATTTGTGTACACAGAATGTTAATTATGGAAAAATAGCTTATTAACTAATTGCTGATTAATTTCTGCACTTCAGTGGAATATTACAGCATGTGGACTTCCTGACAGCCTTGAGCGCTGTCCTTTAGTAATTAAATACATCAGTAAAACAAAAAGCTAATTTGCACTGCAAGGAGGGGGGTGGGGTGAACTTGACAGAGCAAGTGCTATTTATGGAAAAGTCTAGATTTAATTTAGCAATCAGTTTCAGAAAGCCTCCATTTCATTATTGTTGATTGCTTCAATTAAAATCCCTACTTTTGTCCAATTGTGTTAAAAAGGTTTTTCTTCCAAGTTTGAACTTAAACCCAATTGCGTTATGTATTCAGGCACACTTGTCCAATGCTTCTTCTACAGTTCTTCTGACATACCACCTTTATACAAGTGGATATTTTCCTGGAACATTTCAGGTGAAGCACCTCGTACAAATGGCAGCACTGCACATTGTAATCAAATCTATATCCTGACTATGCTGACTATGAAGACCAGTCCCACTACACTACAGAGCCACCCCCATTAAAGCCTATATCTTTTCAGCTGTACTTTCAAACCCTGTCTGAATCCATGTTATCTTTCTTTATACTATTTACGTCAATGTTTTTGATGTTATTCTGTGCTCACCAATCTGTTAAGAGCTTTGAGCATTATGAACAGTGCTATACAAATGAGGGCAAAGCAGGTCTTTAATGGATGTTTCTGAGGTGATGTGGTTGAGAAAGTGAAGGCGTCATGGTCGTACCTTTCTCCCCGACGAAGGGCAGAGACCAGGTGAAGACGTCCATGAAGTTGGGAAGCCAGTAGGGGTGGGGAGAGCAGTTAAACTGCCGAATATTCATCACATTATTCTCGTACTTGAGAACCGCAGCTGTGGGAAGCATTGAGATTGAGGCTTTACCATACTAACACACTGCAGCCATGCTAATGTGCAACATTCAGGCCAACACACAACACTCATGTACACCCTAATGCATAACATGCACATGCATGCTTATGTACAATATTCACGCTAACATACAACACTCATACTAGCATACAACATGTGCACGCAAATGCATAACATGCACATGCATGCTTATGCACAATATTCACGCTAACATATAACACTCATACTAGCATACAACATGTGCACACTAATGCATAACATGCATGCTAATGCACAATATTCACGCTAACATACAACACTCATACTAGCATACAACATGTGCACGCTAATGCATAACATGCATGCTAATGCACAATATTCACGCTAACATACAACACTCATACTAGCGTACAACATGTGCACACTAATGCATAACATGCATGCTAATGCACAATATTCACGCTAACATACAACACTCATACTAGTGTACAACATGTACACACTAATGCATAATGTGCAACATTCACACTACCATACAACACTCATACTAGCATACAACATGTACACACTAATGCATAACATGCATGCTAATGCATAATTATTCACGCAAGCACACAACACTCATGCTAGAGTACAACATGTACTTGCTAATGCAGAGCATGCATGCTAATGCTAACAGGCATGTTAATGAGCGACATGCACAGGTCAATGAGCTAGGAACATTTCAGGCTGAAATCCCAGCTGTGATTTTGCAGTTGATCCCTTGAGTAAAGTACTTTATGTCAGTAAATATCTCACTGTATAAATACCTGTCATGCAAATAGTGTTAAAGTAAGTGAGTAAGTCAGACCAACACATAATTGGCTATTTGCTACTGACTAATTCAGTTTGGGTAGGTGGTGCTAAAGGCTCCCTGTCATAGGTTAATTGGTTCTGCCATTGCAGCTCATGATAATGAGTACAATAGCTTTTTATAGCTACATGAGATGGAAATTGCAATGAGTATGGAGAGCTAGTAATGGGTGCGTAATGCATCACCAAATAGGTGCATGTGGGACTACATTTTATTTTATGAAAACGAATGCAAATTCACAATGTCAGTTACTCACTTGGTGCTACACACCTAACTGAATCATTTTGCTCCCATTCAAAAAGTTAGTTGACTTAGTAAAATTACTGGAGCTGGAAAATGAATGACTTTTGCAATTTCCAGATTAATAAACAGATGCCTTGTACAATGATGTTAAGCTGCATGTTAAACTAATTCACATTCTGACATGGTTTTGGGAGACTTACGGGCTCCTTGATATTAAACGTCACAATGAGTCATCCCACAGTGAAGGGATTAAGGCACTCTGTGCTACTGTTAACTGCCGTTTTTAACTGACTTTTTGCACTTGTGTAATGCAATGATCTGTCCATTAGGGGGCAGCCTTGAACCCTACAGCAGCTGACCCTGTTCCATCAGGATGGAAAAGCCCTCCTACGCTCTATCCATGTATCCCACAATCCATCTCACCCAAAGCACAAAATATCTCCTACACAGTCAAATGCACACACACACACACACACACACACACACATTTCCAAACAAGTCTGTATTTTTCACACATAAATCATCTCTTTGAAATGACACTAGCTTGCTAGCACTAGCCTCGTTTCTGTGTTAATTGATATACGTTGAAATAAGAGGTTATAAAACTGCTGACAATGAAAGCATTGCCCAGAGAGAACGAGAAGGCAGGCACAGAAGAGAAGACTAATTTGAGATGAGAGTGAATGAGCCAGATGAGTGAACATTATTGACCTCTGAAGTACTGGTTTGGAACATGATTCCTCAACTAGAGAGCGGTTTGAATTTAAACTTCCTTCAGATAAAACCACCATAGTAAAATACCTGCAAGAGAGAGCCCAGACCCAAGTTTACCACTAATTCAGGTCATGACTGGCTCTCATTTCGGACCTCCCTAGTCTTCACCACAATGAAAGCAACCTCATTCAAAGAAATATAGGCCAAATAATGACTTATTAATGACTGCAACCTGGACATACCAGATATCTAGCATTCCGTATGTCAAGATACCACGTTGTCAATGAGACATAATACAACCAAAGCCAATCATTTGCTTGACAATATTTTTATGATCTTGCTTTTATAGTCTTTTGCATGGCGTACCCAATATAAACACAGTTATACAAGATAACTGTTTAGCTATCTTGTTATTCAGCTTTGTGTGTGCACAGTATGGTGTGTAACAGGACTGGAGTGTAGTATGTTAGGATTATGTTTTAGCGATGTTTCCTGCTTGATGTCAGCTGGTTTGTGTTTGGCTTCAGTTTCTGCCCCTCTGGTCCACACACACAGTATATGTACTATGCTGACAATTTGTTCATTTTGGTCTGATGGGTTTATAGATTCTGCATAGTAAATTGCCATGGAGAGGCTGCCAAATAAATAATAGCAATAATAATTCATTTCAGCAGATCAATGTAAATGCGTACATACACCAACCACCCCCCCCCCCACACACACACACACAGATGCACTCGTTCACACTTACTTGTATGTACACATATGTAAGCACACAATCGCTCACACACAAGGCTACACACACATATATAGACACATTTATTCACACATGCATGTACTGTATGCACACATATGCATACACAATCTCACACACATAAATATATACACACACAACCACACACAGATGCACACACACACAAACACACACACTAAAAGAAATGCAGACTGACCTTTATTATTGTAAACATCAAGGTAGTTTGGTGCCGAGAAGATGGTTATTAAAGAGGGAAATCCGGTGGTCTGACTCTTCCGATACATCCTATAACTAAGGCAGAGAAGAAGAAGAAGAGGAGAAGTGAGACCTTCACAACCCTAACCACAATGCACTGGGGTAACCTAGTACTGCCTGTCGCCTCTGCAACGGACAGCTACAGCACTGCGCTCAGCAGATAGCCTCCCAGAAAAAGACCGATTTCTCATTCCCAGGGATATTACAGCAACACAACAAGGTGTTGATAAATGCTAATGCTACAGGTGGAAAGGGATGCTGGTAAATGCTAATGCTAGTGTTACAGAGAGAAAAGGATGCTAAATGCTAACATTACAGTTGAAAGGATGCTGGTAAATGCTAATGCTAGTGTTACAGAGAGAAAATTATTTGAAATGCTAACATTACAGTTGAAAGGATTCTGGTAAATGCTAATGCTAGTGGTTAAAGAGAGACAGGGATGTGAAATGCTAACGTTGTTGTTGAAAGGATGCTACACAGGACTGACGGTGAGGGCTCGGCAGAAACCTACCCAGCATCTTGTGCCTCATGTGCTCGGATGACTGATAATAAGTTATTATTCTGTAGGAACTCACACACGGCAGGATAGCTGCATCATAGACAGAGAGAGAGTGGGGGGGGAGCAGAGAGAGAGATATGGGGGGAGGGAGGGAGAGGGAAGGGGGATGGAGAGAAGGGGGAGAGATGAGAGATGTTATTCCCACGACAGTTATTATTGTAAATAATAACACAATTATTTTTATTAGTGAGTTATTGCATTTCTTTATTATGTAGATGCATTGGCACCAAGAGACTGTGTGGGAAAACAACACAGCCTCCATATTACAGTACACACTAAGTGCTCAGTGTACGAACGACAATAGAGGCAACCTTCACGAGGCAGACAGGCCTTACCAATACACAGCACAGCATTCCCATGTCCAGCAATACAATACAGTGGCCTTATTGCTACACAACATTGCATTCCTCTATCAAATAGCATAACGCTCGCACATTACATAAGACAACACACCTCTTACTGTTACACAACGCAATGCTCTCCCTGTTACAAAACGCAGCTCTCCCGCCTTAGCACGACTTTTAAAATGTTACACACTCTCAGAAATTAAGGTACAGTGGAGATACATTTTTGAACAGGAACATATCTGCAAAATGTATCCTGAAAGGTACAATAATGTTCCTCGGAGACTAATTAGTACCCCTTACAAGCAAAAAACAAATGAATTATTAAAACCATGGTTAGCGAAACAATTTTATGTACCCATAAGGTATTACCCCAGTGACAAGCGTACCTTTTTAGGTACTTTTTTCGTACTTTTATTTCTGTGTGTGCAAGACATCACTCCTACTTTCACATACAATGCAATTCCCTCACTGTTACAAAACACAATACAGTGATTTTATGATTACACAATGTAGCACTTACTGTCGTGGTCTGAAGAGGCATCGCTAGTGCTACAGGCATCTCTTCAGACTGTACCGTGACTGGCTCTAACGCCACTCCTCTGCGTGATTACCCCAAATCTAATATCACTCATGTATCACTTGTATCTTGATCTTCTAATCATTTTATATTGGATTTTATTTCCCTCTAGCACTCTCATCATGATGTCGTAGTTCTTTATCATAATTATTGTGGTCATGCCTCACTTCGAGTTCATGACATGCTATAGCTTTACTGACTTTGCCAATATTTACCTTGTGAACGAGACTTGATGTTCATGGATATGGATAACTGATGCTTTATGTGAATTGTACCATATCTGTGTACCTTATCTGACATGTGTTTTGTAGTTCAATTACCGGATAAGTAATGCACTGTACAATGCTTCAGATAAAAGCTGCTAAATACACTCAGTAAGCACTTTATTGAGTATTTATTAGACTTATCAAGTCTTCTGCTGCTGTAGCCTATCCACTTAGATGTTTGGTGCGTGTGCTCAGAGATGCTCTTCTGCACACCACTCTTGTAACGTGTGGTTATTAGTGTTACTGTCACCCTCCAGTCAGCTTCGGCCCTTCTCCTCTGACACCTTTCTGCTCACTGGATGTTTTTTATTTTTCGCACCATTCTCTGCTACTCTAGAGACTGTTGTGTGAGAAAATCTCAGGAGATCAGCAGTTTATGTGATACTCTAACCACCAACAGTCTGGCACCAACAATCATTCCGCGGTCAAAGTCACATAGATCACATTTCGTCCCCATTCTGACATTTGGTCTGAAAAACAAGTGAACTTCTTATCCATGTCTGCATGCTTTTATGCATTTAGTTGCTGCCACATGATTAAACATTTGCATGAACATGTTGGTGTACAGGCCTACCTAATAAAGTGATTACTGAGTGTAAATGTAGTGTAACTGTTATTTGACACAGCACTCCCAATATTACACTAAACACAGTACTCTGGCTGTTACATGACATAGCACAGTATTATTAATGTTACATAACACAGCACTCAGTATTGAGGCTCTTAGTGTGCCTCAATACTTTCTGCACAAAACTTTGGAACAGCTTCCCTCATGAAGTAAAGGAGTTTTGGGAGACTAAACAGCCATGAGAATTTAACGAGCTAGTTTAATTTCCCCCCATCACAGAATATCCACACATTCTGTTCCCTCGTCTGTGCTCTCCCTATCTGTACCTCTCCCTCCCTCCCTTCTAACTCGCCCTCTCTCCATCACTCTTGCTCCAATTTAGGCAGGAGTAGCCGGTTGTCATGGCAACAACACATTACAGAGCCCCTAGGGATTGTGGGATAGCTCTACAGTATGTGTTGAGCAGATTCTGGCCACTGCTTGGATGATGTGATATTTTACAGTTTACAGAAGACAGCACATTTTATTTTGCATCCTGGTTCAACGCTGAGAGCCAAATCGTTATTGACAATTTTCCACTCGACCTCCCTTGACTCCAGACCTCCTCAGTCCATCTGTACCTTCACAATCACTTTCACAATCACCCTGTAACCTCCTATGCACCTCCCCACTCTAGACAGGGGGGACAGCCTGTAGCTTACTGGTTAAGGTACATGACTGGGACCTGGAAGGTTGATGGTTCAAGCTGCATTATAGCCATGATAAGATCTGTGCTGCAGTTTGGCCCATGCCTAATTTAATCAATTGGAAGTCCCAAGAACAACAGAAATCTGGTTTAGGAACAAATGGATACATTTTGGAGGCGATTTTTAGTGAAATCATGGTTACACAAACAGTATACCTTTACCTGACAAGTGATTACACGTAGAGTGGAAATTAAAATAAAATTGCAATTACAATTTTGTGGCTCTGAAAGAAAGTATATTTTATAATGGTGTGGAAATGTAAAGGTGTGACATAGATGAGAAGCAATGAAAAATGATCCACAGTGTAGCCTACAGTTTAGCTGTGGTGCTACCTGTGTTAAAAGCTTTTAAAAAGCGTATTCGGTATTGGGACATGGGTATTGTAAAATTGTAAAAGAAAAAATGGCTGGAAATCAGCATGTAAACCATGTGAATTGTTTACAATTGATTAGAAATCTAAAATTGAGCACAGAGCCAAATCAAGAAAAAATGTGTCTGTGTCCCAAGACTTATGGAGTTCACTGTATATACTGGATACACACACACACACACACACACACATGCACACACGTGCGTGTATGCATGTGTGTGTGTATGTTTGTATGTATGTGTGTGCATGTGCATGTTTGTATGTGTGTGTGTATGTTTGTGTGTGCGTATGTATGTTTGTTTGTGTACATGTTTATGTGTGCATACATGTCCTGTATGTGTGTGTGAGCATGTTTGTGTGTGCGTGTGAGAGAGTGCGTGTGTGTTTGTGTATATGTGGGTGTACAAACGTGTGTGTATGAGTGTGTGTGTGCATGCGTGCGTGCATGTGTGTGTATGTGTGCATGAGTGTGTGTATGTATGTTTATGTATACATGTGTGTGTGTGTATATATGTGCGTGCGTGTGTATATATGTGTGTGTGTGCGTGTGTGCGTGCGTGCGTGTGTGTGCGTACATGTGTGTATATGCGTGTGCATGTGTGCGTGTGTGTGCGCGTGCAAGTGTGTATGTGTATATGTGTGTGTGTACGTATGTGTATGTGTACATGTGTCAGTATATGTGTGTGCGTGTGAGTGTGTGTGAGTGTGCGTGTGTGTGTGCGCGCGCACACGCATGTGTGTGTGTATATGTGTGCATGTGTGTGCGTGTGCGCGTGTGTGTGTGAGTGTGTGCTTTCACAGGAACACAGCCGTGGCTCTGACAGACTCTGGCTGGCAGAGCGTTTCAGGAGAAGAGTTCCCGCGGAGCTGAGCTCGGGAAGCGGCGCTCACACAGGAAGTAATGGAGCGTGTGATGTGATCTCAAAAGTGCTACAGCTCCGAAACAAACAGAAAAGCACAGGAACATCAGAGCGTAACTCTCGCTGCGCGTCACGATGAATATTAAACG
This sequence comes from Conger conger, assembly GCF_963514075.1. Lineage (NCBI taxonomy): Eukaryota > Metazoa > Chordata > Actinopteri > Anguilliformes > Congridae > Conger > Conger conger. The sequence goes on along the minus strand of NC_083766.1, from coordinate 21,296,311 downwards.
CGCCGGAACACCCTTCCTGTGTGGCCCTGCTCTTAGCAAGGCCTGAACAACACACTCTACTCAACAGCCTGACCCAACACATCCCCACTCAACACACCATGCTAATACACCCGCTCAACACGCCATGCTAACACACCCACTCAACACACCGTTCTAACACACTCACTCAACACGCCATGCTAACACATGTGGGGAGGAACAGGGGCAGTTTTGGAGGGGCGTGGGCAGGGACAGGGGCAGAGAAAGGAGACCCTCACCTGTAGAAGTATGAACAGCCCCTGACTGTGTTGTGGCTGAAGAACTCCTGGGTCTTCTCATTCCCAAAGTCCTCCAGAGGGTCGGACCACAGCAGGTCACACATCGGCCCGAAAGCAGGAGGCTCCTTGAACCTGTCCAACTGGGGACCGTGACGAGGGTTACTACAAACAGACGCTACACACACTCTCGGAAATAAGGTGACAGTGGAGATTGTTGTTCTTCAATTGAGTATGTTTTCCAAGCAAAAAAGGTACAAATGAGTTATGAGTATATATTGCAGACTAGGCGTGCAGTTTTATGTACCTAGATGGTATCCCACCAGCAACAAGCACTTGTACCTTTTTAGACACTTTTCGTACCTTTATTTCTGAGAGTGCAGAACAACACTGATGGCATTCATCTTGCTTAACATTACTGCCATTGGTAACATCTCTTACCCAAATGCAATTAGGGCCTTAATACACAACACACACACGCACACATATACACACACAAACACACAGGCACACAAACACAGGTACACACCCCCACACACACACATACAAACACACACACACGGGTACACCACCCCCCACCCACACACACACATACACACACACACACACACACACAGGCACAGGCACACACCCACACACAAACACACAGGTAAGCTATGGCTCATAAGTATGGCATACAGTGGCTGTACCTTTTTTATGTCGTCGAGGTTGTGTACTTCTGGGGAGAGTCCCCCGTGAACGCACAGGAACTGCTGATTCATGAGGGCGGCCAGGGGAAGGCAGTCAAACGCGTCCATGCAGGCGTCATACACCTGCTCCGAATACTTGATTTTACCTGAGCGAGAGAGTGGAGAAGAGCGACATCAAAAGATAAATTAGCTTCGAGAGGAGGAGTAAAGTCAATTCAATTCAATTCTATTTGTATTGCGCTGTTCACAGAGGACTGTAGCGAAAGGCTTTACAGAGCATCCTCAGGGGAAAAGGGCAAACACCAGGCCCGAACCCCCAGAGAACCTCCCCAGTGAGGAGGAAAACCCTCCAAACGTGGTGAGAAAAACTGCCCAATCTCCAGAGGAACCTGGCTATAGAGGGGGAGCCCATCCTCCGCTTCCTGGTCAGGTGTAAAAGTAGAATAGATGCAACAGAAATGTAATACGAAATCTATCAATAAATGGGTTAAACTAGCAGGTAAAATGTAAATGTCCCATAATCCTGTTCACACACTTGGGGTGACATAACAAGTTATGTCATATCCTGTACCTAGCACCGATTTGACTCTTTTCAGTTACCATGCACTCACACCCACACAATCCTATATAACTCACTCAGTATAACCACACGGCGGGCTATAACTCACTCAGTATAACCACACAGTGTGATACACTACCCCCTATGTACCCACACAGTAATATAGAATTCCCCAACACGTCAACGTGATGCATGTAGTGTACTCACACCTGGAGCTTGCATCATCACTCAACTGGAAGGCCTATCCTGACACTGGAATGGAAGTCCATGTTTCAATGCTAGACAGAAGCTACCCCACAAACTCAGTTATGGCCATTTTGTTATTTTATAAAAGACCACACTGACTCTGTGTCCTCTGGATGAAGGGATACTCTACCAATCTGTGGACATACTGTAAGTACACCTCTTCCAAAAGCACTCACTTTTTATCAAACTAAACCGTGCACTGGCTAACGCAAAGGCCATCGCTTGACACTCCGCGTCCATATTCAAACACACGGTACAGCAGGCAGACATTTTAATAAGGTGTGAGTCACCATGAATGCGTTTGCTTATTATGTGGGTCACTGGCTGCGGGAGCCTCGAAAAATTCTGTGATCGGAGCGGCCATTACGCTACTGAGAGGTCAGAACTACTGCCGTTCCGGGAAGGTTTCTATCCCCCCCCCCCCCCCCCCGTTCAACTCACTATTTACAATTTAGTCATCCGGCAGCCATTTTTAGCCAAAGTGACAGCAGCACATTTAACATAATTTCCAGAAAGAGGAGAGAGACAAGGATGGCTCATATGCCGGAGAGTTACTGCTGGCATGATCAGCGTCTCTATATGGACCACTGAGTTTCCTACTGTGCAGCCTCCTACAGTCTACGCTCCCTGGCTTTCAGGACCAGGGAGAGCAGCGGCCCCTGCTACAGACATGGACTGATTAATCACAGACATGTACAGATGTGATTAACCAGGTAATCACGTGTACAGAAAAGATTAATCAGGTAATCGGCCCAGACTGTGTACAGACAAGATTAATCAGGTAGTCAACCCAGGTTGTGTACAGACATGATTAATTAGGTAATCAGCTGAGACTGTACAGACAGTGGCAGCCTGTAGCCTAGTGGCTGAGGTACATGACCGGGACCTGGAAGGTTGGTGGTTCAAGCCCTTGTCTAGTCGCGATAAGATCCACACAGCCGTTGGGCCCTTTGGGGGATTGTCCCCTGCTTAGTCTAATCAGCTGTAAGTCGCTTTGGATAAAAGTGTCAGCCAAATAACTCATTCATCTTCTAATTAGACAATAATCAGGTAATCATGTGTACAGACATGATTAATTAGATTACCAGCCTCGGCTGTGTAACTGCCTTACTCGGGCCTGTCCTTAAAGAAAAGCCTGCGGTTTCCTGACTAAAAACAGAGAATAGCACCATTACTCTTAATCAGCGCTGTTTCCGCTCCTTTCCTTTCATTTCGTTCCATATTTGTCTCTGGGTCAAATGGGGAATAAAACAGCCGTCGTCAAACGCGCTGTTCTTTCAGCGCCATCTACCCACCATCCAGCCGGGACTAAAACTTTGCGAACTTCAGATTAAAACTTCGAGTAAAACAGTAGACCTTACAGCCATAACCCTCGCACTGCCGTCAAGGCGAGATCCGCATGAGTCACGGTTACACACTCTCCCCCTCGTCAATCTTTCTTCTCCTGCGAAAGCAGCCATGACTACGACTCCGCTCAAACCAGAGGGTGCCCGATCCAGTTACTTCTCAAACTTCTGAAAGGACGTTATCTTTTTCCGCACGCCTCCTCGCTCCTGTTTTAGCTTGTCCCTTAATTCAGGAGTTCTGATGAAAGCAGAGCCGCTAAATCCAGTGTGGCTTTGCCAGGCCTGGGGACTACTTTTTAATCAGTGCTTTTCTATTATCTTTCATTGGATGTTATTTTTGACTGCATGTCAGTGCAACCAGCGAGGAAGAATCTGTTCTCCTCGACAGTAACAGCAGCAACCGAACACGTAGCAGAAGGGATTTTTAAAAAAAAGTTCTTCTTTTCACACTCTCTTTTTCTTTTTTTGCATCAGAAATAAGAACACATCAATACATTTGTCTAATATAGAAGCAGCAGCAAAATTGGAGCAGTAAAAATTTACTGTAAGTCACTTGGGACTTGCCTAGCAAGCACACTATCAACAATGCATTTTAATGTTATACCCAGCTAGTCAGGTTTACCAGCATTGCAAGCCTGATGCTCTTATATGTGGATACAATAGACTTATATGTGACAGGGTAAAACTATTTCATCATTCTTGCCTTCTATTTCTAACATAAACCGGTCCAATATGCATATTTACTTGTATTATCGTCACGGGGTTATAAGCATGGCTAACCTAAAATTGATAGGAGATGTGAGAAGGCGGAAACATTGCTGTGACAATGCTGTAACTTTGCAGAAGCTGTTACTACGGGATGCCATGAAAATTTGATTGTTGTCATCCTATGGTTTGTAAGCATATGAAGGTTAAAAATAAAGTCTGTCAGGTATTGTGATTCCACATTGGTATTGTACCACGTTAAAGTTGAAAATGAAAGTTTGACATTGTGATGTTACAGTATCTAACTGTGCCAATGTTTATATAAGACCCACAGCTTATAAAATAGCACAGTCATGTTACAGTATGTGTTGGAGATCTGGGTTTCAGTGGACAGATTTTTGGAAATTCAGACAATATATTTTCCCTCTACTGCCCCTGAAATGAGGCCAAGTGGAGATTTGATCCTCTAACACCTCACATGCTGAAGCACATGTTCTTTTGCAGCAGCTCAATAAACACTGAAACAGTGTAAACTATGAGTACTTAGATCAGTGCAGTCCTGACCAATATCCAGCTTTGATATATTTGAAACAAAAAGTGTACCCTCTACAGACAATACAGTCAATATGAATGATATCTAATAGAACACTGTTAAAAACGGGTATAAAATAAACATACAGATTAAGGTTCCCCTGATCCCAAGAGTGCGCATGGAAGTTGCAAGGACCTGAATAATTTCTGTACGATATGTACTGTATAGAGCTATCTGACATATTTCTTTGAAGTGTATAACCATGTATTTTCATTAAGTTTATGCAATGTCCGGATTCAGACAGATTTGTGCCTAGGTTGCAGCAGTAAAACAATGAAAATTCACATTCCAGAGTTAATAGGCTGTCGGACGCCTGCTGGGTGCGTGATTGGCAGACTCCAGAAACCCA